>NW_005841838.1:3588393-3594820 GCF_000455745.1 Alligator sinensis
CAGGGAAACGCGTCCGGCCGTCGCGAGGGGTTGGCCCCTCCCCGGGCTGCGGGGCAGAGGGGAGGCGCCGCCGGGGCTGGGGGCCTCTGCCGGGCCCCCGGGCGGGACACGGGGCTTGTTGAAGCGGCAAAGCCTAGGGGAGGGAGCTCCGTCCCATCCCGTCCCGTGTGCCTGCATCTGGGGCTCGTGCAAGGCGGATTTCAGGGATAGCCTTTGGAGGTCCCATGGCACCAGAGCCAAGAAGGGGCCTGGCGGGGGAAACGCCAAGTCTGGGTCCCTGAAGGCAGTTTTCCTTAAGCGTTGCCGGGCATCGCTGCTATTCTGGTACCCGCCAGGGTGTTGGGGCTTGAAGTATGGAAATGGGAGGCTCCTCCCTAGCTTGCTCCTGTGGCGGTACAGCCGAGGGGAAACTTGGGGGCATCCGAACCGCAAGCCTCCAGGCTGGGGCCTGCAGGTAGGATGCCTGCCAGAAGACTTCGAAAATATCTGATGCCCTCGTGGGGGTGGAGGATGTTTGCCAGTTGTAGGGCCACTTACGGCTGTGGACTGACTCGCGGATTTGGACTTGGCTTCAAATATGACAAATTTCTTTAAAATAAAAACGAGCTGTGGAGCAGGCATTGCTGCAGAAAATAGGAGCAGGACAGCTCATGGCCAACCAACAGAAGCAATCCAGACACCAAAGAAAGTGCTCCTGAGCCTGTCGGAGGGGACAAGGCCCCCTGGATGGCCACCATGAAGACATCGTGCCAGAGGTACAGAAATGAAACGTCGAGAGCTGGAGGATGAAGACACCTACAGATGGGAAGGGCAAAGATAGTGGATGCAGCCGAGGATCCCCGAGGGCTACAGCGCTAAATTACTTAGCTGGCAGGTTTCAAACATTGTACATCGCACAACTATATCTGTTTTTAAGTGGTGTAGATCATTAGATTTATTTTAAAATGCACCTTTCTATAGCAATGATCTGAACAGTTCTTCTGGCCATGCCATACCTAAACTTCCCTTGCCTCAACTTGAGACCATTGCTCTTTGTTCTGTCATCTGCCATCCCTGAGCACAGTCTAGCTCAGGGAGGGGCAAAATACTCCCCACGGGCTAAATCCAGCCTACCAACTGGTTGTATCTGGCCCATGGGCAGGTGGCCATAAGCTGATGGGATCCAGCCAGGGGGCAGCCAGTGGCTCTGCTGGGTGGGCCAAGTTGTTTCTGCCGTGCTGGGCGCATGCTGGCATATGCTGCAGACATGGCTGGCAGGTTCTGGGTCAAGGTGGGGATTGGGGCTTGCTACGGCTCGGATTAGAGTGGGGTGCACATCACATCAGAGTGCTGCAGCTCTGGGTGGGGAATGGGGTGTGCTACACTTCTGGGAGAGAGCAAGAGAGTGAAAGAGAAAAGTATGGCCCTTGTTAAGACACCAAATCTCATTAAGTAGACCTTCAGCCAAAATAACTTCCCATCCCTGGTCTAGCTCCAACCTCTTTGAAACTACCCTTCACATAGTTGGAAACTGGTATTACATCCCCCCCTCGGTCTTCTGTTCTTGAGACTAAATATGCCTAGTTCCCTCAGTAGTCTCCTCAGAAGTCGTGTCTTATTCCCTAACCATTGTCATTGCCCTCCACTGGACTCTCCAATTTCCACATCTTTTCTGTAGTAGGGAGCCCAAACCTGGACACAGTACTCCAGATTTGGCCTCACCAGTGCTGAATAGTGAAGAATAATCAATTGCCTTGATCTTCTGGTAACACTCCTACTAACGCAGCCCAGTATGTCATTAGCCTTCTTCACAACAAGGGCATACTGTTGACTTTTATTCAGCTTATTGTCTAGTATAACCCCTAGGTCATTTTCTGCAGAATTGCTCCTTAACCAGTCAGTCCCCAATCTCTACTGGTACACAGGATTGTTCCATCCTAAGTGCAGGACCTTGTACTTACTGATCTTCATGAAGTTTCTGTTAGTTCAATTCTCCAATTTGTCTAAGTCTTGCTGATTCCTGACCCTACCCTTCAGCATATCTACTACTCCCCCCAGCTTTGTGTTATCCACAAACTCGCTGAGGGTGCACGCTGTTGCATCTTCCAGATCATTGATGACAATATTGAACAAAACTGGCCCCAGGACCAATTCCTAGAGCACTCCACTTGATACCAGCTGCCAACTACACAGACAGCCATTGATTACTAGTCCAATGATCCAGCCAGTTTTCTATCCACCATACAGTTTATTCTTCCAACCCATACTCCTTGGCTAGCTTGCAAGAATGTTGTGGGAGACCGCATCAAAAAACCTTGCTAAAAGTCCAGGTATATCATTTCCACTACTGTCCCCACATCCACAGAGCCAGTCTCATAACAGAAGGCAATCAGGCTTGACTTGCCTTTGGTGAATCCATGCTGACTGTTCCTGATCATCTTCTTCTCCAAGTGCTTAGAAATGGATTCCTTGAGGACCTACTCCATAATTTTTCCAGGAACCGAGGTGAGGCTAACCAATCTGTAGTTCCCTAGATCCTCCTTCTTCCCTTTGTTTAAAGATGGGCAATATGTTTGCCCTTTTCCTGGGACTTCTCCCAGCCACCAAGAACTTTCCAAGATGATGATCAGCAGCTCTGCAGTCACATCAGCCAACTCCCTCCACATCATCTCATGTACATGTCCAGCTTTTTTGTATGGTTCCGTAACATGTTCTTTCACCACTGATGGCTGCTCATCTTCCCAAATTATGTTGCCAATTGCAGTAGTCTGGAAGTTGACCTTGCCTGTGAAGACTCGGGTAAAGAAAGCACTGCATCATCTGTCACTAGGTTACCTCCATCATTCAGTAACAGACCTACGCTTTCCCTGATCTTCCTTTTGTTGCTGACATACTTGTAGAAACCCTTCTTGTTACCCTTCATATCCCTTGTTAGCTGCAACTCCAATTGTGCTTTGGCCTTCCTGGCTTCATCCCTGCATGCCATACTCTTATACTCCTCTGTAGTCATTTGTCCAAGTTTCCACTTCTTGCAAGCCTCCTTTTTGTGTTTTAGCTCATTGAAGAGTTCCCTGCTAAGCCAAGCTGGTCTTCTGCCAAACTTGTTAGTGTTTCTGCACATCAGGATGGTTCATTCCTGCACCCTCAATAAGGTTTCTTAAAAAATATAACCAGCTTTCCTGGACTCCTCTCCCCCTCAAATTGGTTTCCCAGTGGATCCTGCCTGTGTAAGTTGAAGTCTGCTTTTCTGAAGTCCAGGGTCCTTGCTCTGCTGCTCACCTTCCTTTCTTTCCTCAGGATCATGAGCTCAATCATCTCATGGTTTCTGCTACCTAAGTTGCCATCCACTTCTGCTTTCCCCACCAGACCTTTCCTGTTTACAAAGAGCAGGTCAAGAAGAGTGTACAGCCTCTGGTTGGCCTCTCCAACACTTGAACCAAGAAGCTTTCCCCAACACTCTCTGAAAACTTCCTGGATTGCTTGTGCACTGCTGTATTGCCCTCCCAGCAGACGTCAGGGTGATTGAAGTCCCCGATGAGAACCAGAGTCTGTGACTGGGAAACTTATGCTAGCTGTCTGAAGAAAGCCTCATCCACCATTCTCCTGGTCTGGTGGTCTATAGCAGATGCTCACCATGTCATCACTCTTGTTGCTCTTCCCTCTAACCCTAACCCAGGGACTTTCAACAGATCCATCTCCAGTTTCATACTGGAGTTCTGAGCAACCATACCATTCTTTTACATAAAGAGGAACTTATTTTTCTCTTTTCCCCTGCCTATCTTTCCTGAACAATTTATACCCATCTGTGGCAGTACTTCAGTTTTGCAAGCTATCCCACCAATCTGTTATTCTGATTACGTCATTGTTCCATGACTATGCAAGGACTTCCAGTTCTTGTTGCCCAGGCTCCATGCATTCATTTACAGACACCTAAAGTAACTAGCTGATTGCCCTACTTTCTCAGGAAGAATGAAAAGACCTCCCCTGTTGTCCCTTCCTGCTTCTGTTTTACCAGTTAGAGAGACACTAGATATGAAAGTAAGAAATTATGCACTTGAGCTACTTCTAGAAAGGCAGATAGGTAGGGAAAATGCATCAGAAACTTAGGGGCTTTCAGGGAGAGAGGTTGATGTTTTTAGTTAGATAAGTTACGCAAGAGTTCATATCTATTATACTGTGAATCTAGTTCATTATAATTAGTAGATAAGCTGAATAAAAAGTAACTTGGGGTGCATCTACATGGGACCCTTTACTCAAGATTAGAGCAAATTACTGCACAGTAAGCATCACTGTCTATGTGTGCAGACAATGCACAGTAACTTGCTTTAATTGTGAGTAAATTTGCTACCTGTAAATACAAATAGCAAATTTACTCAGGAGTAGTTATGGCACATGTAGACAGCTGACTGGGAGCAAATGTGTTCCTGGTCAGCCAGGCAGCAGGAAGTGGAAGATAGCTCCCTGCCCCCAGGAGCTGCCTGCTGCCAGGGCGGGCTCTGCCACTGAAGCACGGACAATGTCCCCCTGCCCTGGCAGCAGGGAGCTCCCAATCTCCCAGCCTCAGCTCCACAACCACGGAGCTGGGACTGGAAGATTTTAATATCCCAGCCCTGGCTCTTCAGTCACAGAGCCGGGGCTGGGATCTCCCTGTTGGGATGCCTGCCAACTCCTTAAGAACCCTGGGGTGTAAACAGTCAGGGCTAGCTGACTTGAAAGTGTCCAGCTTCTCAAGGTGTTCCTTCACATGGTCAACATTGATGTAAGGTAAAAATTCTCCTTCACCCTGGCTATCCCATACCGTATCGATCAGGGCTGTCCCTGGAGCTGGTGAAAAACTGACACAAAATACACATTAAGCAGGTTGGCTTTTTCCTGGGCATCGGTTGTCAGTTATCCTTTTTGGTTTAGCAGGGGTCTAGTGTTACCCTTGATTTTCCTCCGGCTCCCCACATATCTAAAAAAGGACTCTTTATTGTCTTTGATGCGTGTAGCCAGTTGGAGTTCAGTCACAGCCTTGGCTTTCCTGGTTTGCTTCCTACAGGTCCAGACCAGTGCAGCAGTATATTCCTCCTTTGAGGTGGTTCCAGTCTTCTATCCTTTATAGGTCTTTTTTAGACACAGGAAGTACACAAGTTTCCTGCAGATCTGAGAGGGCTGCCGTGCCCTTTTGCTGCCTTTCTTCCAAGATGGGATAGACATTGCTTGTGCTTCCAGGATCGCTCCCTTAAGGAGCAACCATTCATCCTGAACTCCCCTCCCCTTCGAGTTGTGGTCCCTTAGGGCCTCGCCAACTAGCTTCCTGAAACTTGTCGAAGTCATCTTTCCTGAAGTCAAGGACTTCAGCATTGCTGACTGACTTGCCAGCTTTACAGTAGATAGTGAAAGTGATCAGCTCATGGTCGCTGTCTCCCAGCTTCCCTTCAATCATTAGGTTGCTGAGTAGATCATCCCCCATTGCCAGTACCAGGTCAAGCAGCACTTTGCCTCTTGTTGGTCCATAAATTTCTTGGGTTAGATAGAGCTCATCCATGCACATGAAAAACTTTGCGACCATTTGGATTTGGCTGAGTGCTCTTCCCACGAGATGTCTGGGTAGTTGAAGTCTCCCATGACAACCATGCACCTGGAGCATGCAGCCTCAGCCAGTTCCTTGGCAAACTCCTGGTCAAGCTCTTGATCCTGATTTAGGAGGTCTGTAGTAGACTCCTACCATTGTGTCCCTGGTGGCATGTTCACCACGGATTTTAACCCAGAGAGTCTCCAGTCGTCCACCCTGGATGTCAGTGTCAGCTTGCAGGGACATGTAGCTTTCCTTGACATGGAGAGCTTCACCCCACCCCTTTTGTCTACACAATCTCTTCTGTACAAGGTATAGCCATCTATACCTGTGGCCCAGTCATAGGTGGAGTCCCACCAGGTCTCTGTTATCCCTATGAGATCGTAGTCATTCTTGTTTAGCAGGAGGACCTGTTCCTCCTGTTTTATTCCCCAAACTCCTGGCATTGGTGTACAGGCACGTAAGTGTCCCACTGGAGGCCCTAGTCCTCCCTACACATCTTTCTGGGGCTGGGGTAGGGGTGGGTTCCCTTGAGTGCCTTAGCTTGCTGAATTTGCAAAAGCCCCCAGGGCTGGCCAGGAGCCTCCCCAGGGCCCAGGCCCCCTGGCCTGAAAGCTGCAGGAGCTTCTGAAGCAGAAAAGCAACCTCGGCTCTGCTGTAGCTCCTGGCTGCTAGGCCCCTGTGGGGTGGTGGGGCTGGGCCATCCCTCCAGGGTGGTGGCAACCTCTGGAGCGCCTGTTTGGGGGGGGGGGGGGGGGGGGGCAGGTCTTTGCTGCCCCAAGCCTCAGGCACACAATGCAAGTTCTGCACTACTTCCTTGGGCTTCCTGCATCCTGGGCCACATCCCCACCTACTCGTGCCACCCCCAGTGGCTCCACAAGCCCCCGCACT
>NW_005841838.1:3594862-3608858 GCF_000455745.1 Alligator sinensis
CCACCCACCCACCCCTACCCCCCAACACCCCTGCACACCCCACACACTATACAAGAGTAAGACTACATTTTGAGCTATTATGCAATCACTTCTACATATAAAGCACAAACACACAGGTAATCGGGACAAAAATATATTTAACTGAATTTAAAATATAATATTATGTATATTTGATTTTTAGTACATAAATTTGCGTTTTTTTTCCGGTTCTAAGATAGCAAACCCTCTTCTCCGAAGGAGTACTTCCAGGGGCAAGGGGAGGGACTTCTGGTGGCAAGGGTCAGAGGTCAGGGGCAGGACTTCCAGTCCCAAGATGGCAAACAGGGGGCGGGGCACCTGTCAAGGTGCAGGGTTACCCATGCGGCCCTCGACAGCTTGCCAAAACTCACTAAGCGGCCCTCCACCCAAAATAATTGCCCATCCCTGCTCTAGTCCAAAGGCCTCAGGGTCCTGCCTGGGCTAGGCTGGCTAAGCACAGGGAGCCAGAGGGTAAACAAGGACTCTCCCCATGTTCCCAGAGCTCTGGGAGTACTGCTGTCCTGATCTTGGGTCCCTACCTATCCAATTCTTTCCTGATAAATAAACAGTGATTTAAAGCAGATCTGATTGATTGATTTATGGATATTTACTTTTTATATTTTGGCATGTGATTTTTATAAAGCTTTTAACAGGATTCTCTCCTTACTATTTGGAGAGAATAGTAGTATATTCTCTATTTAGAATAGAATAGTTTGATAGCATAGTTAACCGTTAGGCCTGTGAGAGTCAGCAGTGATCCAATCTGGCTTCGGATCCAGCTGCTTCGGATGGTAGTGATCCAATCCGGAGCTCCAGGCTGGGTTTCTGCCTCAATCCGGTTGAAGTGGCTCTGAAGCTTTGGAGCTGCCTCAGAGATCCGGCCATAGGATATAATGGGGGAATCAGTTAAATATCTGTAAATTTGGGGGTTTTTTGTCTGATTTGGATGAAACTTGCAAAGATGGTACCTCTGCTGAGAGCATGAAACCTACCAAGTTTCAAGAAGATCGTTGCAGGGGCTTGGGGGGAAACTGCCCCTCAAGCTGCGGACAAGCAAAACTCGTGACGTGGGTGACCCTGTGAGTGTTAAGGCGCAGAAGGTTGAAAGCTGCGGGGATGGTGGCCCCTGCTGAGGCCATGACACCTGCCAGCTGTCGAGGAGATTGGTGCAGGGGGGGTTCTGGGGCCCTGCACCCCTAGCTGCTGACAGGCAAAACTCGTGCCATGGGTGCTTGTGGGACTGACTGTGTCTGTCTTGGGGCAGTTGATTGTCTGTATTGATTCTTTCCTCTGCTTAGCCTGGTTTTGTAGGTGCTAATTGATGGCAATTAACTGGCTACATTAGCTAGGTTCTGTGTATTGAGCTGGTCCCTGACTGAATCATGATTGATTGGTAACTGGTAACATAGTAGCTTAGCAACCAGGCCTGCAGTAGTGTCTCTCATGCCCCAAGACAGACGGTCAGTTCCACAAGCACCCATGTCATGAGTTTTGCCTGTCAGCAGCTAGGGGTACAGGTTCCTAGAACCCCCCTGCACCAATCTCCTTGACAGCTGGCAGGCTTTGTGGCCACAGCAGGGGCCACCATCCCTGCAGCTGTCATCCTGCTGCGCCTTAACACACGCAGTGTCACCCATGGCACGAGTTTTGCTTGTCCACAGCTTGAGGGGTGTAACAGGTCACCCTCCCAGGCGTCATCTTCCCTTGTAATCCGCCCCTTATGTAGGGCGCCCTTGGAGTCTTCTTTGGAGTTCTTATGTCCCGCCCTCTACTGTCCTGCCACGTCTTGATGGAAATTATTGTTGATGTTCTTGCGAACGGGAGACTGCCTATTGTATTTTGTATGTTGGGGCCTTTTGCCTACATGGGCCTGACTCCTGTCTTTTCTCTAGGTAGGCCTCCCCGTCTAAAACCCACCAAACAGGGCTTGACTCCAAGGCTCTAGCCTTTTCTGGTGTCTTGAGCTCCAATCTAAAGCCTGCCCCCCCCCCCGGCCTCAAGGCAAGGCCACTGGCCCCACAGCTGGGGGGCCGCAAGTTCAAGGCCAGGGGACAGCCCCAATCTCACCCTCTCTCTGTCCAAAAAAAACCCCAAAAAAACAACAAAACAAAATCACACCTGAAGTGCACCAGGCCTCTTCAGCCTTTCAAGATCGCACCTTCAGGTGCTAGTGTCAGAGCACCCCAAAATCCTGCACCCCCACAGGCTCCGGGGCCTAGGTACTTCCAAAAGCCACACCTTCGCTGGCACCAGGGTCTGTGGCCCCAAAAGCCATGCCCTTGCTGGTACCGGGGTCTCCACTCTGCAGCGGGCCCCAAAAATGAGGCCTCCTCCTTCCCCTAATAGCCTCACCCAAACCACCGGTGTTGTTATTCAATAATCAAAAAGGGAAAAATAAACAGTCCCATCCATGCGTAATAACTGCCACCAGCAAATATAATCAAGAAAAGCAGCATGTCAGCTTACATTCACAGGGTTCGTGCTTCAGCTCCCCACCGTTGGCTACAGTCCTTGCTGTGGTGCAGCTGCCGTCTCTCCACGGCTTCCGTAGCTCCCGCCTTTGGACCGCTCACCCAGCTTCTCTGTGGAGCTGTCAGAGGCGCTGCTGTCCCCCTACTGCTGCTCTGCCCAGGGTTTTTATAGTCCTGCCCTTCCAGTCAGCTGACTAGCTGGCCAGGCTCAGCATTTAACCCCTTCCTTACCAGCACTCCATGCCCAGAAAGTTCTGGCCTTAAAGGCAGACCTGCTTTCTGGTGACAGGGCTACAGTGCCCTGTTACAAGGGGCAGTTCCCCCCAAACCTCTGCACCTATCTTCTTGAAACGTGGCAGGCTTTGTGGCCTCAGCATAGGCTACCACCCCTGCAGTTTTCACCCCCCTATGTTGTCACACCTAGACGTGACATGAGTTTGGCTTTCAAGAATTTGGGGTGCGGTTTCCCCCAAATCCCTGCACCGATCTTCCTGAAACTTGGCAGGCTTCTTGCTCTCTGCAGAGTCTACCACCCCTGAAAGCTTCATCTAAGTCGGACAAAAAACAACTAAGTTATAGATATTTTATCATTTCCCCATTATACCCTATGATTAGATCTCCAAGGCGGCTTCGAAGCACTTCAGAAGCTCTGAACTGCTTCGGAAAGCCTAACGAGGCCAGTGCTTCCACCCGGACATGCTGCTTCAGACCCCAAAGCGTCCAAAGCTTCTCCGGATCCAAAGCTCTGTCCGAAGCCTCATACAGCCCTATTAACTGTCAGTCCTGAAAATTTTAAATTGATAAAAATTGGAATAAATGCTTAAAAATAAATATCCATTTTAGCCATCAAAATTATTTAAAAAAATTGAATTCTGCCAAGCTTAGTGATGGTATAGAAAATGGCTGCCATTTTCGCATCAACCTCTAAAATGTCAAGGTCCCATGCAGAGCAGGGCCTATATCCCTGGACAGTGGAACTGAGTGAGTTAAGGGTTCCCCCAATACCTCCAAGCACTGTGGGATATACCTGAAAATGTACCACATAGCACTTTGCAGTTACATGCTATTTCATCCAGGGTCAGTTTTGAAGCTGTTTGGGTTGGCTTGTAGCACTTCATCACTGTCCTCCTTTTGAAGTGCTTTAAATGTATTTGAATTACTACAAATGTTTTGCTTGCCCATACCCATAGAAGATATGTTTCCTCAAATAAATTGTGTGTATCTTGTACAGTTAAAGAGGTTTCCACTAAATTGAACGCCCATTTTTTGCTTGTATTTTTGTTTTAGTTAAGGAAAAATCAGGAGCAATGTATTAAGATTTTTTTTTAGTTGTTAACCTGAGAGCATGTTATGTCCACCGTTTAAGAGTTTTGTCGTGTGACACATATCAACTTCATTGCTGTGTGCACTATCTACTCCACTCAAGTCTATAAAAACCTTATTGTGCCTGAGCATTATATGAAAGGTAAATAGTCATCCATTTAAAGCCTACCGAATATCTCATACGCCCAATGCCAACTCCTATTTTGATACACACAGTAGATATAAGGCCAAGTAACAAAAGGAAGTCAGGCATATTATTTATACAAGCCAATTACTTTAAGTCAGCTGATTTCTCTTTTTCCTTGGAGCCTGACCCAGCAAGTTGTTCTGGCATCATTTCAAAGACTTAATCTTTCTGTTATGCTGTACAAGGATTGTGCAAATGAGTGATTCATAACTTTTGGAAAGGGGCACCACAGCACTGACACTTGGTGATGTTTGATGATGGAATTTCTTGAGATCATTGGCACTGAAGATGAAAAGACTCTTTCTCATAAAAGAGTTCAGCAGCACTGGGCATGTGTAGACAACACAGGCATTAATGTAGAGCCCCCAGAAATTTTAACATGCCTTTTTTTTGGTGTGGTGCATTTTTGTTTGCACGACACAGCGTTTGTGTTGGCATGAATGGCACTTTTGAGCAAGTTAAGCCTCATGTGTCATTCCCTGCAGATTTCAATATGGGAGTCAAATACCAATTTACCCCTAAAATGTCTTTCCTAATGTATTGCAGCAGGAGGTGCATGTAAACCATCTGGGCTCCCCAGTCCCTGCCCCTGGACTCTCACTGGGCAAAATCCCTGTCACTTGTACCCGCCTATGCTCGGTCGGTCTGGTCTCTCTGTCAGTACACGATCCCAAAGATCCCATTCCAATCCCAAAGACAAGCCATGTGAATCCTCTCCTCCTTTCCCTTCCCATCCCACCATGTTACAAATATAGATGTTTTTTTCATTTACTATACCTGCTATGATATCCTAGAGTATCGAGTGGTTGGGTGTTTGTTGCTGCCCGGTTGATTGGCAGTCACTGTTGATTGGCAGTTGGTGCTGGTGGCGAGCTCTTCTGGCTTTTTTTTTTTTTTACTACATTTCCCAGCATTCCTGAGCTCATTGATCTTCGTACAGTTTCCAGTGGGGGCTCCCATTGGAACCCTCCCGTTCCCTGCCCAGGTGCACCGTCAATCTGATGTTGTGCAGCACGCAGGCTGCCACTACAAAGGCCATGATATTTTCTTGCTCCATCTCAAGCTGGCATGTAAGCACCCTCCATCACCCTTGCAGTTGGCCAAATGCACATTCCATGGCCATCCTGCAACTGCTCAGGTGGTAGTTAAAAGCCAGCTTCTGCAGGCTGGTGACATTCCCTCCCTAAGGCTTCATGAGCAAGGGCTTTAGGGGGTAGGCAGCATCCGCTAATGTAACAGAGGGACAGTGACACCACAGATCACTGTCTCTTCCACACCAGGTATGTAGTATCCTTTCTCCATGAGGGCAGGCAGAGAGGAGTTTTTGAACATGTGCATCATGCGCCCTGTTACCTGTCAGCTCTGTGTTCCTGAGGGAGCCTTGACACCCAGCTTGCTGGACTTACAAAGGACTTTTTCTATCTCCCCCCCATCTCCCCCCACTCACCTCATCTAACCAGAACTAAGCAGAAGAAAAGTTTAATAGGAATCTTGGGCCATACATTCCCTGGTCCCAGTATGGGAGGCCTATTTAAACTTAATTGACTAAAACTCTGTTGCTGGGTCAGGGAATGCTGAGGCAAGAGACTGAGTCAGAGCGGGGTATGGGCGACATTTGAACAATGGTTAAGGGTCCATCACAGTGTCCAGCCTGTTACAGCCCTGACCAGAAATGCTGACATGCTTTTCCCGGGATGACTGCTGGAAGTCCTCCCCACAAAGTTTATGAACACTCCAAGTAATCCCCTTAAGTCTGTTAAAAGGCTACAGTAAGATCTGAAAGTCATGCTAAGCTGAGGCTTATTCACAACAGGTAAAATACAAAACACTGATGCTGACTTCACAGTGCAAGCATAGCTAGGCCATCTGAGAAGAAATAATGTGGTATCCCTTCCAGTTTATCTTCTATATTCATAATAATTTCAAGTTGGCTCCTTGGTGTCTGGTTACTCCTTAAAACTTTGTTTTTCCTGGTGGTTAATCAGTTTCTGGAGATGTGCCAAACCACCTTGTCACTGAATAAGGTAATTCATTTAAATTGAAACTGTTTATATAACAGGATTTTCCCTGTCAGTTATGGCTTGGGACCCTCTTGATTTACACAATTAAAATAATGCTTTGAAGAGGCTGGACTAAGGGTATAAGAAAGCTGTAATGCAGAAAACAGGGTGTTTCAAGAGGGAGAAATCTCGTTGACACCATCCGCTGTTGTTCTCAAGAAGCTGGGAGAAACAGATAGTCTCTTTTGGTCACCTGTTTAACCATCAACTATTGTGCTAAGAACTTTGCCTGTCAACAAAACACCCCAGTCCCTTGGAACAGTGAGATCCCAAATCGTGCGCTCTCTTTCTCTTTCTTTCTCTCTTTCTCCCTCTTTTTTTCTTTTTCTCTTTCTCTCTAGGCATAGCTTTCTGAACCTGCATTTTATTAGTTAAGCTTGAGCTAGGTTTTCCCAAATACTCATTTAAACCAGGGTAATATTGTAATTGTTTTTGTTTGGTGTTTTTCTTGCATGTCTATTACTACTAGTACCATTATAAATTTCATATACTTAGCAATAAATAACTTTTATAGTCAAACTGGTGATGACCGGGTGTATTTTTCCTTCTCTACTTCCCCTTCCCCACTTGTTCTGCAGCAACACTTCTTTTACCTAAGCCAAAGATCCCTGTGAAGCCCAAAAATACTGTGGGGTTCACTCAAGAGGCTACCACTGCTAGGATAGTTAGGGCAAAAGATTTGGATGTGCTGAGTTTGAGACATAAGGGGATCAGCTTGTAGAGGCTGATTGACCCAGTTTGCCTCAGACGTGCCCTTATGAACTGAATGCCGGCCCATGAGGGTGTCAGCTGGACACCCAGCCTGATTCAGAGGTATTCAGTTAACCTGTGTGCTTGTGTCTGACTGCATTTTATCGTTGCCTTAATGAACTGATTCCTGGCATATGAGGGTGTCAGCCTGTCCATGCTGATCAACCCAGCTGGGTCAGGCATATCACGTTAGTGTGCGTGTGTGTGTGGGGGTGGGGGGCTGCTGATTTGGTGGCTGGAAGAACCCAGCTCCATTGAAACTGAGTCCTGCAAGATAGCTTCATTGGGGGTGAGGACTTGCAGAAGGGAGAGATACATCTCTGTATAGAAACATAAGCAGCACATTAATAGAATTACAAAGGCCCTGGAAATGTACCTCTAATAAATGAGTACACCCCAAAGTGATGGGCAAATCTAATAACAGCACTGCCGGTCCACCTGGTATAAATGTGCTGGTTGGGTTTGGGGGGGCCGCCACGGGAAGGGGGAGAAATTCATGTGTTGCTGTAGGTGGGTTGTCATGTCCTTTCGGTGATGGCGCATGACAGGTTCAATAGCTCATAATGTAACAGATGCCAAACTAATTATTTGCTTTAATTAATTTTTTGCAGATAGCACGGGCAATGTTAGCCATGGACCTATTTCTGAAGCGAATACTTGTAAGTTTTGGGCAGTACGAGTGGTGCCCCACTGTTGCAGGGTCTGTTTCTGTGCCTGCCAGCATTCTGTGCACTGCATGGTGGGGGGGGTGTACTTTCCTCCTCTTGTGGGGAAGGCAACCATTGCTTTTTTCTTTATCAACCACTGCGACCCATGGCCACTGGGAATGGCGCCTCGCTTGCACTACAGCAGAGCACTGCAGAGATTTTTTTTCAACAAGCAGCGACGGTCCCACGAAACCTCACTCGAGGTTTTGACGGAGTCCTCAGTAGCCAGAGTGGAATGCACAGATGCCTGGTGGGATGAACTCTGTGAGTCGCTGTGTAAGGAGGATGCCAGTAGCAATGCGTAGGGGGTGCAGATGCACCCCCTGAGAGCACTGGTGCACTCCCTGTCAGACCATGCTCCCTGTTTAGGCAACAGGCAGGGGAGCAGGCAGGAGCACCAGTGCCCTGCCCACGAGCACCAGCTGGGGAGCAGCTGTGCTGCTTCTTGGTGATGAGATCACCCACAGAGGAACCCCCCTGGTCAATGCAGTTGGCTGCTGAGGGACCCCCCCCAACTCAGGCACCACTCACCCATGGAGGATGCCATCCTCGAGGAAGTGCGAGACACCATGCAGAATTTGAAAGACGTGGTTGATGAGTCCCATGTTGAATTACAGAGGTCACAGCACACTTTCAATGATGCCTTTCAGAGTGTGCAGAAGTACCTAACTAAATGGGCATGACGCCTGAAAGGGAAAAGTCAGTCCACTCGTCTTGCCTCTGTGCAAGATGAGCAGACAATTACAGCCGAGCCTGTTCCCCCAACTCAGTGGGGTCACAGAAGGGCCATATAACTGCCATGAGGGCGCCACTGCATTTCAGAGACGGGCAATTCAGGGTAATGGTGGGGTGAAGACAAAGAAGCACAAGTAACTAGTTATAATATTGTGTTGCAAACAATAAAACTTCATGGTTTCCTGACTTCCTGTGTCTGCCTCCATATCCACCCTTACACTGCTTGGTTGCGAATGTGGATTTTGTTCATTGTTTGGGTTCATTTCTCTGTTTGTTTTTCCTGCCACTTGCTCCACAGTGCCAGGGGGAAGTGGTTGGAAATCTCTCTTCCACAGGTACCCAGCACCTGACACTTGTCTGTGCCCTGAGGGTGGCAGGCTCATCCCTAGGGGGGCATGAATATAAGTGACCGCCCCAGGCACAGCACTTTGGGGGCCCTGCAGAAATGGGTGGAGCAGACAGGGCAACTCCTCAGTGCCGTCGCCAGCCTCGTACCCAGACTCTCACCAACTCCCCTCCTGCGCAGCACACAGGATTGGCTCTGCGGGGGGCGGGGGGGAGGGACTAATTTGCCCAAGGCCCTGCACCAGTGGTGTACCATAGGTCTCCAGGGCCCAGGGGACACGCCTGGGGTGCCCTGTCCTCTCCTGCACATACCCTGGACAAGACCCCTTCTGTGGTGGTTTTAACGGTGGGGAAGGGAGACTAGCAGCGCGGAGTGGTGGCACTCCCTTCACACCTGCCAATGGCTCCCCCTTTACGTCCGTGCGTGCCGGCACCACCTGCTGCTGTCGGTACGCCACTGCCCTGCACCCTGATAAGGTCATCTTTGGTTGCAGGGGCGGGGATTCATTGTTTAGTTCAAATTTATTGTAAACAGGGCTGGTGGAATTTTATGGGCGTGAAGGTAGGTACATGAGGTGCACAAGAGGCACCAATACAAATTCCAATGCTCTTTCTATCCTCCCTCCCTCCCTCCGGTTTTTAGATCCCCTTCCACTGCTAGCCACAGGCTGATTGATCTCCCACCATAGGTAATGCCCTGCTGGACCTAGTCCTGGCCACAGGCGATGACCTGGTGAGGGGATTCCAGGTTCTTGACCACCTGGGCGATAGCGATCATTGCCTGCTGGAAATCACCATCCAGCGCAGGGTGTCAAGGGCCTGTAGCATGGCAGTAGCCCTTGACTTCAGAAGGGCTGACTTCAACAAGTTGAGATTGGTAGGAGAGGCACTGCAGTCCTGGAGAGTAGGGGAACTAGGTGTCCAAGACAAGTAGTCCTTCCTTAAGGAGATGAACCTCTGAGCCCAAGGGGTGACAGTCCCAACACGAGTCAAAGGGGGCAAGAGTGCTCAAAAGCACCTTTGGCTCACCAAAGGCACTCAGGAACATCTGAAAACCAAAAAGGAGTCGTACATCCAGTGGAAGAGGGGGCTATCACCAAAGAGAATTATACCTCCATAGCGCAAGTCTGTAGGGAGGCTGTTAGGAAGGCTAAGGCGGAGACAGAACTAGGGCTAGCAACAAGGATCAAGGACAACAAAATGTCCTCTTTTAAATAGGGAGTAAAAAAAAGGCACCAGGCAACGTGAGGCCCCTGCAGGATACGCTTGGCAATCTGGTGGTTGAACCAGATGAAAAAACAAACCTTTTTAATAAATTCTTTGCCTCCGTTTTTCTGAGCAGGGACCAGGACATCTCCCCCACCATGATTCAGGACAGAGTCAGGAGTGACTCCGCCCGGCCTAGGGTCAGGGAGGACTGAGTTAGGGAACTTCTGGAGGGGCTGGACGTGTTCAAATCAGCATGTCCAGACGCTCTCCACCCTAGGGGGCTGAGGGAATTGGCAGGGGTCATCGCAGGGCCCCTGGCATGGCTTTACGAGCACTCATGGTGCTCTGGCCAGATGCCAGAAGACGACTGGAAGAAGGCCAGTGTGCTCCCCATTTTCAAAAAAGGGAGGATGGAGGACCCAGGCAACGTTAGGCTCGTTAGTCTTACTTCAGTCCTGGGAAAGCTCTTTGAGGAAATTATCCAGGAGCACATTTGTGAGGGACCAACAGGATGCTCAAGGGCAACCAGCAAGGGTTCATTAAGGGGAGGTCCTGTCAGATCAACTTGATAGCCTTCTATGATCAGGACACAAAATCATCAGATGCAGGTGTCGTGGTGGATGTAGTCTTTCTGGACTTCAGGAAGGCCTTTGACAGTGTCTCCCACCCCATTCTCATTAAAAAGCTAGGCAACTGCGGCAGTGATGCCTACACAGTCGGATGGGTCGTAAATTGGCTAGGGGGCCGCAACCAGAGAGTGCTGGTGGATGAGTCATATTTGACCTGGAGGGAGGTGGGCAGTGGAGTCCCCCAGGGCTCAGTCCTCAGGCCCGTACTGTTCAATTTCTTTATTAGCGACTTGGATGAGGGAGTGAAAAGCACCTTGTTCTAATTCACTGATGAAACCAAGATTTGGGGAGAGGTGGGCATGCTAGAAGGGAGGGATAAGATACAACTGGACCTGGACAGGCTACAGGGATGGGTGAATGTGAGTAGAATGGGATTCAATACTGACAAGTACAGGGTACTGCACTTGGGCAAAAAGAACCAGCAGCATACCTATAGGCTGTGGAAATCCCTTCTTGAAAGCACAGTGGCAGAAAGAGATCTTGGAGTCATTATCGATTTTAAACAATGTGATTTTGAACAATGTGAGGACACGGTCAGCAAGGCTAACTGTACCTTGTCATGTATCCACAGACTCATCACGAGCAGGTCCAAGGAAGTGATCCTCCCCCTCTATGTGACACTGGTCAGGCCACAGTTGGAGTAATGTCTCCAGTTCTGGGCGCTGCACTTCAGGAGGGATGAGGCCAGCATCAAGAGGGTCCAGAGGAGGGCCACTCGCATGATCAGGGGGCAGCAGGGCAGGCCCTACGAGGAGAGGCTACGGGACCTTAACCTGTTCAGCCTCCACAAGAGAAGGCTGAGAGGGGATCTAGTGGCCGTCTATAAACTTACCAGGGGGGGACCAGAGGGGAATGGGTGAGACCCTGTTCCCTCAAGCACCTCCCGGAGTAACAAGGAATAACGGCCACAAGTTGATTAAGAGTAGGTTCAGGCTAGACATCAGGAGGCACTACTTCACAGTTGGGGTGGCCAGGATCTGGAACCAACTTCCAAAGGAAGTGGTGCTGACTCCTACCTTGGGGGTCTTTAAAAGGAGGTTTGATAACTACCTAGCTGGAGTCATATCAGCTTAAACCTACTAGAGGTCATATGAGCCCAGTATTAATTGCGGCCTGGGGCAGGGGGTCAGATTTGATGATCGGCTCAGGTCCCCTCTGACCCTACATCTGTGAATCTATGATCCCTGTTGGTGTGACAAGAGGCAGAAAGAGAAAGGAAGAAAGAGAAAATGAAGAGGATGGCAACACTTCCTTCAGGATTCTCTCAACAACTGAACTATTATGGATTATAATTATAGTTGACTTTCATCCTGCCTGATTATTATAATATAATAACAGGTAATACTAATAATAGGAGGCAACTATTCATTCCAATAGTAATATAGTAATAAGAGTTTATAGTAATAGTAGATCAGTAATAAAAGATCTGCCGGCCTGACCCCATGACACGGAAGGTCTGCGTCATGCCTGGAGCTCGGGTTCGGGACATCACAGAGAGGATCCCGGCCTACATCCGACCTGCAGACCAGTACCCCATGGTTGTCATTCATGTGGGAACAAATGACGCAGCCAGTGGAAACCCTAACCGCATTATGAAGGACTTATAGGCTCTGGGAGCCAAGCTTAAGGAGACGGGGGCACAGGTGGTATTCTCCCCTCTCCATCCAGTGAGTAGGCGGGGACGGCGACACGAGGCCTGTATTGGTGAGGTCAACCAGTGCTTACAGAGTTGGTGCCGCCAGGCGGGCGTTGGGTTCCTAGATAACGACCCATGCTTTCGGGCGGGGTACTTGCTGGGGCAGAATGGGCTTCACCTCTCTAGTAAAGGCAAGCGTGTCTTCTCTTTCAGGTTGGCTGATCTCATACGGCAAGCTTTAAAGTAGCCTCACCGGGATAGGGGGCCACAGGAAGACGAGGAGATGCCACCTGAGCCCAGGTAAGAAACAGCGGTCCGGATAGTCTTCCTAATCGGGAGGTGGCCCGCACTGTTCAATTTCTTTATCAGCAATTTGGACGACGGGGTGAAAAGCAACCTGTTCAAATTTGCTGATGATACCAAAATTGGGGGTGAGGTGGGCACGCTAGTAGGGAGGGAAAGACTGCAGTGAGAAACTCCCTTCTTGAGAGCACGGAGGCAGAAAGGGATCTTGGAGTCATCATTGACTCCAAGATGAACATGGGCCGACAATGCGAGGTCACGGTTGGCAGGGCTAACTGGACCCTATCGTGCATCCACAGGTGCGTCTCAAGTAGGGCCAAGGAGGTGATCCTTCCCCTCTACGCGACACTGGTCAGGCCACAGCTGGAGTACTGTGTCCAGTTCTGGGCACCCCACTTCAAGAGGGATATGGACAACATTGAGAGGGTCCAGAGGAGGGCCACCCGCATGATCTGGGAACAGCAAGGCAGACCCTACAATGAGAGACTACGGGACCTGAACCTGTTCAGCCTTCACAAGAGAAGGCTGAGGGGGGACCTTGTGACCGTCTATAAACTCACCAGGGGGGACCAGAAGGGTTTGAGAAGACCTTGTTTCCCCTAGCGCCCCCCGGGATAACAAGGAATAACGGCCACAAGTTGTTGGAGAGTAGGTTTAGATTAGACATCTGTAGGAACTACTTCACAGTTAGGGTGGCTAGGATCTGGAACCAACTTCCAAGGGAAGTGGTGATGGCTCCTACCCTGGGGGTCTTTAAGAAGCAGCTTGATGCCTCCCTGGCTGGGGTCACTTCAGCCCAGTTATCTTCCTGCCCAGGCAGGGGGTCGGACTTGAAGATCTACAAGGTCCCTTCCGACCCTACTTCTATGATTCTATAATGCTGATTTATTAATGGCAAATAATGATTTTAACGGTTCAATTCCTAACCACAGCATTTCAAAGCAGGTAGATCTGCCTTATCACCCTGTATACATCACACACATCCTGGGCCTCCACCATATATAGCTAATGTATGATATAGACTTATGTTATATAGACTTATAATTACAGTTCAATTCCTTACGATGAGAAAGCAGATACTGAAGGTTGTGCGGGCCGGGAGCGGTCTGAGGCCTTCGGGGGTGCGCGGCAGGCTGTGGCCAGCAGCCCTGGCATGTGGGTCGGGGAATGCAGGCCGGCAGACTAGAATTAGGCACGGACGCGTAGCGGTTGATTAAAGATTATTTTACTTACACCGTAGATGGTCGTGGTGCAGGCAGGAGAAAACTTCGCTTAAGTTGCAGTTACAAAACTCGTACGAACAAGACCCATAGAAAAACTCGAGCCTCTTGAAATAACTCGGGCAGAGCTCTGGATACACACGCACACGGAGTTTGCTATGCTCCGTGGAATGAGCGCGCAGGGAAGGGTACGTCGAGGGATTAGGCGGCGATGGGGAGAGGCTAGAGGTTGATCAGGCCCCTGTATCCTCTAAGGCACACGTGGGGTTTGTTAAGCTCCGCAGCGCTTAGAGTTCTCCACAAGATGGTTACGGAGTCTTCCCTTGCAGGGTTCTCCTCGGAGTTCTCCAACTTGGGCGGAAACCGCTCAAGCCTCTTATACGGCTAGCAAGCCAATCACTAG
>NW_005841838.1:3612152-3614486 GCF_000455745.1 Alligator sinensis
GGGCTCGCGGTTTAGAGCCTCCAACCGGATTGGGCTAGAGTTCGCGAGTTTAGAGCTCTTGTCCACCTCTCTTCTTTCCTGTCTGTAACCGCAACTCAAGCAAGTTTTCCAGCCTGCACCGCAACCATCTCCGGTGTAAGTAAACAATCTTTAAATCTACCGCTGTGAGTCTGTGCCTAATTCTAGCTTGACGCGCCCTCTTTCCGCCCCCGCGTGTCCGGGCTGCTGGCCACAGCCCGCGTGCAGCACGAAAAAGGGCCCGGCTCGCGCCCGGCCCGCACATCTGCATGTATGTGTATGCATACACACTGCCCCGTGCCTGCATGCGCACATGCACATACACTGCACTTGTGCTTGCGCGCGCACACACACACACACACACACTCTGCTCCGTGCCTGCAGACATGCATGTACTCTGCCCCTGTGCCTGCCAACCTACACGCACACACATACACACCCCTACCAATGTGGTCACATGCTCTGTGGCCTGGGGATGCAGACAGGAGCACCATGTGGTGCTGGAGCAGGGCAGGGGCAGGAAAGCAGGGAACTGGCTGGGGGTAGGTGGGGCTGGACTGCTCAAGCCTGCAAGTCTGCTGAAGACTCCTTCTGTGTCCTACTGGCCATGACTTCAGCCAGCTTTGACAGGGAGCCAGGGCGAATAAATATTAATTTACTAAATTTTTTAGGGGCTCTGTGGGCCGCATAGAATGGCCTGGTGGGCCATATTTTGCCCGCTCCTGCTCTATTCTCATTGAGAAGAGACATATACCCTTCTGCTTTACGTACGACTCTTACTGAACTTGTATTACTTCCTCCTCCTGGTTGCTGGCCACAAGTACTGCTAAGGCTTCTTTTCTGTATACTACTTGAATTGTGGAGGCTTTCTTCACAGGCTTTGGCCCAAGCATCAGCTTGAGTATGGTAAGAGTTGCATAAGTTCTGTAGATCCAGTTCATATTATTCTAGCCCTCCTCCTGGTTGCTGGCCCTGGTTGCTAATCACCATAGTATGGAATTGTAATTAGAGGGTTGCTGCTAGCCACAAATGCAGAGGCTTTCTTCTTGGTTGCTAGTCAAGACCTCCAGCAAATTCCTTCCCAGGGGCTAGGTAGTAGGTCCAGGCCTGTGTGCTCTTTACCCCACTTGCCCAACCTCTTCACCTCTCCATTGCACCCTTGTACCTGTCTGAAACCAGTTGATATCTTCAGTGCATCGTATATATATATATATATTCTATTACCCACCCCTGAAATAATGTGGGAAAAACAATATAGAGATGGAAAAAGGGTAAGGTAAGGGATGTCTGTCCTAAATGGTAACTGTTTGGAAACCATCTAATCCATATTGAAGATATAAAATGTGTAATAAGAAGTATAATGTATAACAAGAAATATTCAATTAGACGATATTGCTGATTTTTGGAGGCTCATTCTGAAAATATTTGAGATTCCTAACCAAATTAAAGCAATTATTTGAGAAATTAGATTCCTAATAATACTAGCTATGATGACTACAGTTTATTAATGAATAAGTACCTGTTACAGCAGTTCATGTGCATGTAATTGGTAGGGTTCACATGAAAAATCTTTGGAACAAACGATGCTTACAAAATAAATTAGAATGGGGGTTGATTAGCCAAAAGCAAAACTTTGTACAAATTATACTTTAAAACCATGCCAGTTGAAAAATGGTGTTTGTTCTGTCTCATCATGCTGAGTTAGAGCCAAAGACTGTGCTGTTGATACAGCAGTTCATACACCCAGAAATTGCTCCTTTTTCTGCAAAAAGTGAAGACCTGATTGGCATTAAGGTTAGATTTTGGCAGTGCAGTGTTTTGTGTTTTAGAACCTCTATGGTAATTGCTAATTGACCCATTTTATTTCTTATTTATGTGCGGGCTGGCTCCTGGTCCCGTCCTCGCCGGGCGCGAGCCGGGCCCGTCTGTGTGCACGCGGGCTGTGGCCGGCAGCCCGGGCACGCGGGGCCGGAGAAAAGTCGCGGGGTGGAGTAATACGCTCGAGCTAGAATCAGTCACGGAGGCGTAATGGCTGATGGAAAAGATTTTTTACTTACACCGGAGATGGGCGCGGTGCAGGCTGGACAGTTTCCCAGGTACAGCTCCGCTTCAATCCTCGTTGGAGGACTCTAAAACTCGGTTCCCAGGATCCCCGGAGTGGTTAAGACTCCGTGGTGTCGATAACTGGGTTCTAGGGTAGGGATTCGTCTGGGCTGCGATCGGTGACGGGGAGAGGCTAGAGGCCGTCAGTAAGTGGTGCCCCGGAGTTTGCTAGGCTCCAGGGGTTCGGCAATTGAAGACTCTATTGCCTTCCTA
>NW_005841838.1:3614669-3616511 GCF_000455745.1 Alligator sinensis
GGAAAACTCCTTTGCAGCGTGCATCACTAAATGCAAAAGTCATGCACAATGCAAAGAAGGCTATAGAATGGCGGGAAACACTTTTCTGCACGCGGGTTCTCCATAACAACAGAACACTCCGTCGTGCAAAAGAGCTCCAATTCGGCGGGAACATAATTTAGCAGTGCCGAAGCGCACACAATTAAAAAATCCACAACTTTGGGTTGTGACAATTTATAACAGTAATAAACCCAGAATTTTTAGAATATTGTGTATTTTATGTTTGAGAGAAAACATTGTTGAATTGTTATTTTCTATTGTACTTTTACTGAATAATTTCTTTGAACTTTGTGTGTTATATGGCAACACGCAGATTCTGTAAGCGGAAGGGTTCAATTTCCCTTCCATATCTCCAAAGTTACATGCCCTTCTGGTTTTTGTCTGGAGTCTGAGACATTGTCAAAGAAGAAACTGCAAGATCTAGCATACTCATCCTAATAAAGAGTCTTTAGGCTGTTGTTCATGCGTGTGTGTTGAGAAGCTGGAGAAGTTTTTAGTTCTGGACTGCAGGAAGTTCAATATTTCTGAGGTCAGTGTATACCTAAATGCTTTAATTCAGGTCAAAAGGTGGACGGTGCTTATGAAATTTAAGAGTTCATTTTATCCACTACATTCACTGTATTGCCTTAGGCCTTATTTAATAAGCTCACTGGCCAAACACTGCACTGAATACATTACATTTTCATGGACAGTTCTATGGGATACTCACAAAAGAATCACGCTACTTCAAGCAATAATGAATGTATATGTTTTAATTACTTTAATACAATGGTAAGTTGAGGTGGTATTATGCCCTGATAGGAAGCTGTAGCACCATAAGACCAAAATCTCAAGTTTCCATTAGGTTTGATTGCTCAACTTGAGACCTCTGGGACCTGATTTTTTTAGACTACTTAGCATTATATAGAACTTCATGTATCCAACACACAGCATCAATCAACTATAGTTGTAGCTGTGAATATCTAATATAGATGCATTGTATCCCAGCAGTCTCAAGAGGAGCACACAGTAACCACCTTGAATGCTTTTTGGTTTCTATAACCTCACTAGCATCACATGGGAACTGTGACAAGGAAAGCAGCCAGTTTTTCCATGTGGCAATCAACTGCTTTCACTAAAAGAGATCCTCCTTTCCCTTCCCCTGACTCACACCGTACTTACCACTTCTGCTACAGTTGAAGCAAGGGTCCTCCAGACAGCAACCCACTTTACCACATATCTTGGATCCCTCTCCAGTGCAGGTTAGTCCCTTGCATTGACTTATGTGATGGTCCTATTTCAAAAAATTTTCTATAAGCCCCTCTGTTCCTTGGATTATCTCTAGGGTAACCATATCTCCCTGGTCTCAGAGAAATGTGGCCAGGGACAGTGTGTGCAGAGCACCAGAAAACAGGAGTGAGAGTGGGGTGGAGGTGCAGAATGCTAAAAACCAGGGTGAAGCAGTCCCATTTGAAATACCTTTTCTGGGCATCCTAGTCAAAATGGGACAAAAGCCTTTATTTGATCAAACCAACAAGGTATCCAGGATAAGTGTTTAAAACAGAGCTGTCCCAGAAAAAACAAGGTGCATGGTCACCCTAAGTATCACTCCTCCTCTGCCCTCTTCAGTACTTCAATATTCCAACTGCTTCCTGCGCCAGGGTGCTTTGGGTCAGCAGCAGGAGCACTGAGAGAGTCTTGCTTCTCCCAGTTCTTATGCTTAGCATCGCAGCAGTCTCCAGTTGCCGGGAGAAGCATTTTAGAAAGAACTGCTCAGCTTCTGCAGCCACAGAACACACGGGTGTTATCATGAATGGCTAAACA
>NW_005841838.1:3616521-3618795 GCF_000455745.1 Alligator sinensis
GTGAAAGAGAAGTTGAAATGGCAATTGTGATGTCATTGTTCAAAGCTTCAGTTTTGTTTCTTTTTAATGGAGCAGTCAGAGTACAGGTCTGGTCCTGCAAGCAGCCACGCTATGCTTCACTTCAACCAAATTATTTATGTGAACAATCCTTTATAAGATTTGAGTCATAGTTTGGAAGCTATTTTGATTTCTTTATGATGATATAATTTACCTTCATTCGTTCTGTTTTTGACCACATATCCAGTTTCTGCTAGAGTATTTCTGGGTCAATTATTTAAAAAATCCTTTTTAAAAATAGCTCTTAATGAATATGTTAAATTAACTGGGAACAAGGTCCCTTCCAGCCCCTAACAACTATGAAACTATTAAATTAATTGATTTTATGGAGAATTCAGATTATCACCCATCCACATAAAGGGGTGTGTAGATGGGTGATGATTTGAATTTTCCATAAAATCTCCATAAAATTCTTCTTGCATCTAGGTCACCTGATGTATCAGTAGACTTCACCATCACTGGGTACACAAAGAGTTTACATAAACATTCAATCTTCCTATTTTTTAAACTACTTGAATTATAGGGGAGCTTTCTTCTGGTCCATTGCCTCACCTTTTTATAGCCATGCCTGAGTTTATCTTCAGGGTGTTCATTTTCTGTTTCTACTTCTGTTTTGCACTTCAGCTCAGAAACCCAGGTACGTGAATGACACATGCCCCCAGCAGCCGGCGGCAGCGGGAGCACAGTGGCAGGTGCATGGCAGCAGTAAGCAGGAGCTCCCGCAGACACCGCCAGCCCTGTCAGCGGTGGGGAACAGGGTGGCAAGTGTCGACAAGGTATCTAGTTTTCACCTTCTGCCTCTTTTTAAATTAATTTTAAAATAATAAAAAAGTAGAGCTGGAAAGAACCTCAACACATCCTCTAATCCATCTAGATCAGGGTGGGCAAAATATAGCCTTTGGCCAGATCCAGCTTGCCAATCGATTGAGCCTGGCCCATGGCTGCCGCACATGGGGCTCTGCCCCACCCACTCCTGCCCGGGGCAGCCTGCACCCACCTGCATCTGCCCAATGCCCACCACTGCCACTGCCCTGGCTCTAGCTCCAGCCCCAGTCCCAACCAGCACACAAAGCTTCCCAGAAGGGTTGCCTTCCACTCATTCAGATGCCTGCAAATGGCTGGTCATCATGCTGAGCGACTGAATGGGTGGAAGGTGGTTGGGGGCTAGAGCTGGAGCCTCACATGCTTGAGGCAGAAGCTGCCTGATGGCAGTTTACCCCCCACCCCTTCTCCCCACCTGGCTGGGCATGTGGTACTCTGTGCTTGCCCAGAGCGGTGTGGCAAGGTCAGCAGGAGAAGGAAGATGAAGAGCCATTGGAGGTGGGGAGAGCCAAGCAGTACTCAGGAAGCTGCAGCTGCACCAGGAACAGCCTCGCTGGGAAGCTTTGCATGCTGGCTGAAGCTGGGGCCAGGATGGTGCCATCAACAAACATGGGCTGGGTGCTGACAGGAATGTGACTCAGGCTGCCTTGGGCAGGAGCGGGCAGGGCTTGGGCCCCATACAAAGTGCTGCAGGCCAGATGAGGGGAGCAGACCACACCTGCACCACACCACCCAGGCAAGCTCTGCTGTATGCTCCCCCTGCCCCCCTCTTTCCCCCACCCCTGGTCAGTTCCCAGGATCTAGTGCATGGGCACTCCCCCACACACCCTCCACCTCACTACACATGCCCAAAATCCACCTCCCATACCCCCCAACACACGTACCCCCCGCCACACACACATGCACAATATACAAGAGTAAGACTTTGTTTTGAGCTGTTATGCAATCTATTAAGCTCTATGTATACTACTCAAAAAAACATAAATCAGGACAAAAAATAGCTTTTTAAATAAAATTATGTCACATGTTTGATTTTTAATACATGATTTGTTTTTTATCTATAGCTTGTTAAAATTATATCTTCTAAAAAATGTTATGGGTGCAGCCCTTGACAGCTCACCAAAACTCATTATGTGGGCCTTCAGCTGAAATAACTGTCCACCCCTGATCTAGATCCTGCTTAGGACAGGATCACCCCTATCAAAACCATCCTAGATGGTTTCATAGATTTCACAGACATTAGGGCTGGAAGGGACCTCGGAAGATCATCAAGTCCAGCCCCCCACCCAAAGGGCAGGAAGTCAGCTGGGGTCATAGGATCCCAGCAAGATAAGCATCCAGTTTGCTCTTGAAGGTGTTCAATGTAGGCACTTGAACCACCTCCGGTGGCAGGCT
>NW_005841838.1:3620191-3623722 GCF_000455745.1 Alligator sinensis
TCAGCAGGGGTCCAATGTTGCCCCTGCTTTTCCTCCGGCTCCCCACATATCCGAAAAAGGACTTTTTATTGTCCTTGATGCTCGAAGCTAGTTGGAGTTCAGTTGCAGCCTTGGCTTTCCTGGTATGCTCCCTGCAGGACCGGACCAGTGCAGAATAATCCTCCTTGGAGGTGACTCCCATCCTCCATCCTTTGTTTGTTTAATCTGTTCTTAAATCTAAGGGAACAGCCACTACATACAACCACCAAGCATGATGCCTGAAAAATCAAAAACACTCTTGAACTTGCCACAGGTAAAGCAGGGGAACAAGGGCCCTGTAAACATCCTGACACTGCAAGGACAGGAAGTATTTTGTTAAAGTGCTGTCAAGAGGCAAGAGGAAGAGGAACATGGCCCACACTACTAAGGAAGGCAAAAGCCTCCCACAATCCATGCCAATCTGACCATTCCTTCTTGGGTTAAAATTCCTTCTTGATCCTAATATGGCAACCTGTCTGACCCTGCAGAGAGGACAAAACCCTCCAGCCAGAAACCTCTGGGTTTTTAAAGTCCCAGTGGGAGAATCGGCATGCTCCATTACTCCATACTCCATTCCCTTGGCTGTAGGAAGCTTTCATTTCTCTGACTTCCATTTAATCTTTTCTGTACTGTTCATGGATCATTAAAGATCTCATTTCAGTTTTTATAACTGGTTATGTTTACCAGACTCCAGCACTGGTATCTGAGTATACTTCCCAGTTATCCAAATTAAGTGGACGTTATTATGTTAAGCTTAAGCTGGTATTGTCAAGTGGATGGGGTACTGGATGGAGACTCAGGATAGTCTGGGTTCTAAGCCTGTTGTGACACTGTGTTGTGGGTGACCTAGGCAACTTGCTTCACGTAACTGTGTTTCAACTTCCTTGTTTGTAAAGTGAGGATAAATGATCATTTTCCACTTCTGTAAAATACTTTGAGATCTATTTGTAAGAAGCCATAGCCAGTACTATCATCACTGTTGTATAGAACAGAAGGATTACTTTGTCTTGCTTACTACACTCTTGCTTATACACCCCAGTACTGATTGCTTTTTTCATGACAGCTTGAAATTGTTGGCTCATGTTCAGCGTGTGATCAGCCGCACCGTACCTAGACTCCTGGCAGGCCTGGGTGAACTTTTAGTATCAGCCCCTTCCCCCTCCCCCCCTTCACCAGAGATAATGATGATAATAATAATTTTTAATTTACCGTTTTCGGGGCCCCTTTCTGTCTGGGCCCTGGGTAGCTGCCCGGTTTGCCCATGCCTGTGTCCAGCCCTGGTGATCAACCGTAACACCAGGTCTTTTTCTGCAAAAATGCTGTCTAGCCAGCTCTTCCCTGTGTTGTTTGTGCAGCTGAGCATCCTTATCTTAAGTGTAGTACTTTACACTTGTCCTGGCTGAATTTCACTGTATTAATTCCAGAACCTTTTTCCAATTAGAGATGAGCATTTGGAGTTATAATACTGTCTTCCAAAACACTTGTAACTTTTCCCAGCTTAGCATCATCAGCAAACTTAGTAAGTGCACTATCCAGGGGTGAATCCAGGATTTGAAAGAGAGGTGAAGGAGCAGCCACCAATACTGCCGGGGTGGCTGGACCCCTGCTCCCAGCCTCCTCTTTCCCACTCAATGGTACATGCAGACTAGGCCACAGGACCCTATGGGCCTCGTAGTCAAAAAAGGAGTGAAAGCAAAGAGCTGGCATTTTCTTAGGAATGCCTTGAGGCTAACAAGGAATGTCTTGAGTCAAAAAGGTTGAGAACCACTGCTTTACAATCAAGTCATTCATGTTGGGAAGTCAAAATTTGCTTCTGATAAATATTCTCTAAAATGTTTTATTTCCACAAACATTCCTGAGAGTAAATTAATCTGTTGCTTGTGGAAAACAAACATAAAGGGGAGTGAACAGAGGCTAATTTTTAAGCTATTATTCATTAAGTTATATCATGATAGCCATTCATCTTAATATAAGGCATGGTAAAAACAGTGCACACTCCTTAAAAACAATAGGAAACTGGGTTATCAAGTTCCTCCAAACCTAAAATGAAAAGAGCAACAAGTATGTTTCCTTTTTTTTAAAAGTGGCCTGAACTACAGTCAACCTAAAATACAGCAGATATCTGAAATTTTGCTGAGCCTCAAATAGTATAAAAGTGTAAGCATCAATCTACTTTGTGTCTAGTATATATTTCAGGTGGTTTCCAAGCATATTTCTGATTTTGCTGTCAATTAAACAAATAGTTTGTGCAGCTTTCATTACCTCTGCTTAGACTGCATGCTTGCATCATTCTGAAACTAGACATTGGGCTGAGGTTTGCACGTCTCTCTGTTGTTCTGGGTTTGGTCTTTTACTATATTTCCCATTCTGGCCTAAGGATTTCAGTATGACTGCAATCCAAAACTTCTGTCACATGTTCAAATTAACTATCCTTATACTACTTATATGCATGCCCCATACATAGGTCATGGGACATACATTCGTTTTTCTGATGCTTTTTTTTTCTAAAAAGCATTTCTTAAAGTGTTTAATTTAATTAGTTTCCTTTAGAGTAGTTGTTGGGTAAATGACAAGTTTATTCTAATTTTAATTAGCTAATTGGTACTGTCACTCTGCAGTGCTTAGTAAACTGTCCAAAGAATCATGTGAGTGTGGCTGCACTGTTTCTGGTTTGAGAAGTGAAGCATGCTAGAATAAGGTAAGTTGTCCATATGGCCATGGCCTGTTTTAACAAAAAAGATATTCTGGGGGATTCACTGGCACAAGATATTTGGTAGTAAATGACTTTCATGGCTTGTTTCTGGTTTACGTGCAGAAAAGGTGCATAGTAAAGCCTATGCATTGGGGAAGTGAGTTGATGGAGAAGATCCTGCATCAACTTTTTGATATTTCAGTAGAGGAATAAAAAAAAATTACGTAAGTGGTGATTTAATTCTTTGCCCACAGAACTCAACTCCCCACTTAATATGTCACATTCTTGATTCTCACATGTTATCCCAGTGCTGCCCATCCCCAGTATTAAAACATCATAAAGCAGCTTAAAAATGCAGTGGGATCATTTTATTTGACTTCCAGTTTAGGAGCTTTCTCAGGATTGAAAGGTCACATCTTCAAGCTCTGCTTTACAACCACAAGAAACTTGTTTTATTTAAACACAAACTGAGATTCTTGCTTTCACTGGTTATGTCATGCATTGGTAGAAGTTTGCAATATCTCTGAGTTTTGGGGGCATATTGATTGTTTTGCAAGGATGTATTAGATGGTGCTCTCAGCTCTGCTGAGCCTACAGCCTGGCAGTTAAGATTACTTTGCTGGGAAGTAGATGTGGGTTCAAATTTCTTCAGGCTGAGGAGGGGCCTGGTACTTTGGTATCCTGCTTCCTGGGCAAGTGATCTAATCATGAGACTTTGGGCTAAAAGGTAGGAGGGCTCTCCCTGCCCCCCACTCATTAGGTGTAGGATTTTTTTTTCTGACTAAAGTTTTTGAGACTTGCACAGTCTACCATGGTCATTC
>NW_005841838.1:3623753-3631594 GCF_000455745.1 Alligator sinensis
GCAGTGAAACCCAGTTCAGGGTGAAAAGCTTGGGTAAAAGTGCAGAGCTTTCCAGGGTCCCAGGACTTTTCCCCATATGTCCCATTAGGAGGAAAAAACCCCCAAACTCTAACAGTTAGCTTCTATTAGCTGTTGTAAAAATCTTGAAAGCTAAACCAATCTTTGCAGAGCAGGTTCTTGCTGTTCCTGCTTATCTTATGAATGAGATGGAGCACAACATTTAAATGCCTAAATCCCATCAAATTTCACTGGGATGTTAGCACAAGACTCCCTTAAACATCTCTAACAAACAGAGAAGGAAAAAATAACTCTCTCCCGAATTGCCTTTAAAACTTAAATGTCATCAGGCTGCTGGAATGCCCCAACATTTGATCAGACAAGGTTATTTGAGTGAATCTGATATCTTTTATTAGACCAACTTAAATAGTTGGAAACATTTTTCTTGACAACATTTGATCTGTTTTTATGATTTGGTAGAAAAAGAACCAAATTCTTCTTTCTGATGCATGAGGGACACCTACTTGCTGTCACATACTGGTTGTAGGCACAGTTATCCAAGAGAAGGATTGGACCCTGGCCCCTTATAGAATGACAGCTATGTAGGTTAGAGGTGTTTGTCATTGGTTTCATGGCATCTATAGAACTGAACTACAAAGCTGCTATTCATCCATGCTGCAGCTCTGGGAGGAAAGCTTCTCACATAGACAAAGCCAGGGAGAATGAAAGATTAAAGAATGACTTAGAACAGGGCTGTCCAGCTTCTAAGCAGCCAGAGGCCACATGCCCTGCAGGCTGCACCAGCACAAGAAAGGCCCCCGAGGCTGCATGCTGCAGTGGGTGCCCTCCCCCAACCCCTGCTGCACCATGTGCACAGGTGTCCTCCCCTGCCTCGCTGTCCTGCACAGGCACATGGGTGTGATAAGCAGTGATTCCAGCTGAGATGCATCATCCTTCTGGCAGCCAGTCATTGCCTGCTGTTTTGGCAGGAAGCTGACCCCACCCCAGAAAAACCTTTAAACCAGCAGAGCAGGCAATAGTTAGGTATCTATACAAGTGTGCTTGCAAGGTTTTAAACTGCTCTGATTTTAGCCTGTCCCCAGCTCTTGTTCCCTGTCCCTTTGTTCTGGATAGCTGTGTCTAGCATCTGACTGTAACTTTCAGTTCCTGTCTGCTGGGCGATTCCTGACTGTGGCTTGGTTTGCAGCTTTCTGACTCTGGTTTCCAGACCCCAGCTTCATTTGCAGGTTCCTGATTCTGGCTTTGGCCTGTCTCTGACCACTATTCTTTCTGGTGACTGTGAGTGTGGTATCTGGAATCAGACTTTGACCCTGTCCTGATTCAAGCTTCATCCTGAGCATAAGTACTCCTTGTCCTGATTCTTGGCTCTGTGTTGGTTCCAGATCCTGGCCTAACCAGTAGACCTGACTGCCCACATTCTGGTGCTGACTCTGAGGTCCATCCTGAATAGAGTCGCTTGTCAGTGGGTACAGCCTGGAGCAGAATTCACATCAGACTTCCTTGACTACAAGTCAGTTATGATGTTTTGTTTTCAGCCACTTGACTTCTTATTTTTCCCATGTAAACTCAGCTGTAAGGTCTTGGTTTACAAACCTGACAGATGCTTAACTTTATTGGGTTATTTCATGACTGTTATACGGTGTAAAAAGTCATATAATGGGAGGGCTTGAACAATGGTAATGTGACTGGCTGAGTCCCTAAGGCATAAAGGGCACCTACGCATGAGCGGCCTGTGAAAGCAGACATGATGTATCTAATCTGCTGGAGCATGACAATTACCGCGCTCCAGGAGACTCCAGTGTCTCGTGTATCAGCATCCCCACACATAAAAATGGCGGTGGAGGCGCTTTAACTAAAGCTCGTTGAACTAAAGTTAAAGCGCCCCCACTGCCATTTCTAAGCACAAGGATGCTGACACATGAGACACTCTGGGCACTCGAATTAAAGCGCCCCTTTATTTAAAGAGCCACGATAATTAAAACTCCACCCCCACTCCCAGAGCATGTGTTTAAATGCCCAAATAGAGTAATTAGCCTTTTAACTGCTCTTTCCTTTCCACTTGCCTGTTAAGATACTGTCTCTCTCAATGTTTTAAGAAATTTTGTGAAACAGTCTGTGGGATACAGAAAAAGTGGTTTAGACCTTCATTTTGCCTATCACCCACTAGATAATGCTAAACACAGTGTAAGCAGAGAAGGTACATTGAAAGGTTTTGCTGTGACCTGTCTGTGAAAGCATAGCTGGACTTCTGAGGGAAGGAAGCAGGGAGAAGAGCAGAGGTTCTCAAACCGTGGTCCGTGGACTACCACTGGTCTGCAAGCTCCATTCAGGTGGTCCACAGCAAGGTTGTGGGACAATTGAGCCTATCCATACTTGTAAGGTAAGACTACTGATATTAAAATATGAGTTGTGTGCTTTGATTTGTAGAGCAATAAAAAAGATTATTAAGTGGTCTGAAGCAATTTTTAAGTGGTCCACAAAAAAAAGGTTTGAAAACCACTGGTCTAGAGAGCTTTAAAGTTTAGACTTAGGAAATCCAAAATGTATCACCAGCAGCAGAATCATTTGGTTATTAAACACTTTCCCCCTAAATTGCCTATTTACTTATATGTTGTAATACTCTCTCTCCTCACAAAAAGTTTTAAATTGAGGCTTCCTCAACAATAAACCTTAGCAAAACTGCCCAGCAATAGTTTGTGTGTTCCACGTGCCTCCGAATTATGTCCCCTGACATCTTTATTGTTGAAATCAGCTGGCAATCCCAATGGTTGTGACAAAGTTGCAGACAGCAATGTCTGACAGCCAATTTGGGAAGCAGCCTCATAATGTTTATGGGAGAGGCACTGATAAAGCCTTAACTACAACTCAGTACTGCAAAATCCTTCTCTAATATCCATTGAGACTGATGGGATATTTTTGTCTTATGGGCTTCAGTGGACAATTGATCAGGCCATAAATGATAATGCCTAATAAGGTTTTATTCGTCTAAGTTACCAGAGATCTTCATGCTTTTTACACGTTGCTTGTACTATATTTTCTCTCAAGGTCCAAAAGAAATTGAGAAACAAATGGCTCTGCCTTAGACATAGAATAATCCTTTAAAAAATCTACCGAGTTAAATAAAAGGAATTTAATGAGCAGTGAGTGACACAGCCCTTAAGGGTGACTTAGTTCTCTTTTTCTCACACACTGTTTTTTGCTGTGACATGATTTTTTTATATATGGGTAATTGAAAAGGAGAACTTGTGTTTTTTAATTCTGTATATTTAGAGGAAGTACCAGTTCTAAGTAAATATTACATGGTCTAAAGCAAGGGTGGGCAGTTATTTGGGGCGGGAGGAACACTTAGGGAGTTTTAGTCAGTTGCTGAGGGCCAGGCCAACACCCTCCTGGCCCACAATAACTCATCAAAACTCCCTAAATGGTAGATCAGTAGATTGGTCCAGGGGTGCTGGACAAAGCTGGTAGGCAGAATCTCCAGGGAAACTGGCCTGGGATCCACGTGGGCAGGGCATGCTCAGCCGGCAGATGGTTTGGGGCCACCAGTATCCAGGAGCGGGGCCAGGGCTGGGGCTAGGATCACGGGACAGTGACAGAGCAGGGCCAGGGCAGAGCCACAATCCGCTCCGCACACAACGGATCGTGACCAGCCTGACCCAGAACAGGGGCAGAGCACGTGCCATGACCCAGCCCCCACTGCTCCTGCCCCAGCACAGGTGCACGTGGGCAGCCGCAGTACAGCATGGCAAGGCCTGGCAGTGCAGGGTGGCCTCATTTGGTCGCAATCTTTTGTGTGGCCTGTGCCTGAGCCGGGCAGGCTGAGAGACCCACTGCAGGCTGGATAAAATCTTTGGCAGGCCAGATCTGGCCTGCAGGCTATATTTTGCCCACCCATGGTTTAAAGTGTTACTGTAATTTCAAGACAACCTGTGAAATGTTAACAATCTTAGTAGGTACAAGCATTCCTCGCATCCTTTCTTAGAAGAGAAATGTTGGAAGCAGAATGATATCCTCTAGGTATGTCTGTAGTCCCTACTGCTACAGTATGTGAACACATCTATGGATTTTATTCTTGGCATCATGGTTAGGTTCTCAGATTTAGGCAGAACAGAGGAGGCAATGATATCTTCGCTGTCCCAAATCAGTGCGTCTAAAAGAAAAACAAAACAAAGAACTTCTCTTAGTGCCGGATTCTCCTGTCACTCTTTGGCATCACTCTTACACCTTAACATAACAACAGAGTGACTGAGTATGGTGAGACCATGCTTCATCTGTGTATCTGCAGATATAGATACAGTATCCAAGTGGCAATTTCTGTGCGTGGAAAAGAAAAGTGTGCTGCTTTCCCTTTCATTCTCTTACCCTGCATACCACTGTCTCAGTATTTTTGCACAGCCTTTTTGAGCAAGACTGGAAATACTATGAAGAAATAATTCCCACCTCCCACCCATGCCTATACATTTTCAGAACAAATGGCTCAGACCAAATTTGAGCATGCACCCTGCAAATCTCACAGTTAAATTTAATGTTCAGTTTACTCTCAAGCATGACAAAGTAGAAAGGTTGCCACTTTATTCAATAGGCCTGTTCCCTGATTGTATTCAGTCTCATCTCCATACTTGATTAACAAAAGAAGGGAAACATTTTACCCTCCAAAACACTGCAGAAGTAATGTTGCTATGGGTAAACTACGGTTTTGTATTACTCCTGCATCAACAGGACTGCAAAACCTCAAAGGGAGGGCCAGTTCTGTTCTGTCTTTCACTTAGAAAACTGCATTTAAAGCTGTAGGGTTGTAAAGACATAAGTGAGCAGAACATGCAATTCACTTCTAGGAATACTTCAGGCCAGTGGTGCGCAACCTTTTCATCCTATGGACTGGATGAGCGGTGTCAGGTTGTCTGCATGCTGGATCTAGTCTGGGGGTCTGGTCCAGCGTGCAGTGCCAGCCCAGCCAAGGGCCGATCTGGCTGTGCGAGGCCAGGGCACAATTCAGGCACATGGGTCCAAAAGCCAATCTCCCTGTGCAGAGCCAGCCCTGGAGGGACTGATCCAGCTGCAGGAAACTTGGAAGTAGAGGAGCAGTGACAATGTTAATTGCCACTGCTCTCCAGCTAGACCCATCGGGAGCCCCACAGGCTCTCTGAACCAAATCTTCCCTGCTGGCTGGGGGTTGAGCCCCCCTATTTTAGGCCAAGGTGAAAGATATCTTAGACATAAAGTATCCAGCTTGACTCTTGAAGCCTGCAGGCTTACAGGAATAAGCTTTCTTGGAAACTGAGCAGTTTTAGTCAGGTATCCCTGAGATGGCATTTATAGCTCATCCAGTGTATTTTTTCTTTTCTTTTCTTGTGTCCAGGGACTGAAATGTGTTTCACATGCTTCTTCAGACTCTCTTCAGATAAAACCTTCACTTCCAGTGTAACCACTTGCATTCTTGCTCCTTTCAGAACTATAGGTTGAGTAATTATGGCACAGAAGTTTCACAGAATTGTATAGAGCAGTGGTATTCAATCTCTGGCCTTCAGGGCATATCCAGCCATGAGTCTGTATCATCTGACCTGCAGGTCTCCACCCAAGTCTGGAAATTTAGCTGAACAGAAGCATTTGCAGTGTTAATTGCTGTTCCCTTGCTGCCAAGTTTCCAGACCCATGAAGATTTCTATGGATAGGAAGACATGGACCTGCATGCTGGATCATGCTGGCCCATGGTGGGGGTGGTGCGCAGAACCAAGCCAGAGTATGTGGCCAGTTGTGGCTGTGGGGCTAGTCTAAGATATCCAGTACACACAATCAAAGGCAGCGTGCAGGGCAGGGTGACCCTGTGTGCCAGCCCCATGCTGGATCACGTCCCATGCCACCCACCTGGCCAGAAGTTTGAATCCCATTGTATAGACCAAGGGTGCTCAAGCCCCTCCCCCCCATGGGACACATCCAGTTCCCAGAGTCATGTCATCCAGATCATGGGGCTCCCCAGGGGCCTGAAAATTTGATGGTGGGAGAGCAGTGGCACTGCTCCCTGGCTGCCAAATTTCTGTGGGGAGCCTCTGGATAGCATGACCCTTCATATTAGATCAGGGTCCAATCCTGGTGTGTAGGGGCAGTAGAGGGACTAATCTTGGCATATGAGAGACAGCCAAGGCCATGTAGGGCCCAATCCAGGTATGCAAGGCTGGGCAGAGGCAACACAGGACCCAGTCCTGGCACATGGGGGCTGATCTGGTCTACCAACTAAGCCTATACCATTCATCTGGCCCACAGGACCAAAAAGGTTGAGCAGTGCTGGTATTGACAAATTGTCCTCGCCACTGCTTTGAAACTAACTAGTAGTAATAGTAGTAGTAGCAGTAAAAAACAAAAACCCAGTTGGAGATCTTACACAATTTCTATGCAGTTTTGGAAAATAAAATTAAATCCAGTTAAGTGCACACTTTCTTCGGCTGCTTAGTTGAATGCCTGTACTGCAATGCGTTTCCTAGAACCACAGAAATAGCTAATCCTGCAAGGTAGTGAGATGAATTTCCTTATACTTTGAACTTATACCTTGTGTAAACTTTGGACTCACTTCCAGTAAATCACAAGTACTTTGAATGAAAGATAAATATTTACTATTTAGTCTAAGTCCTTTAAACCTTACTGGAAATGTAAAGGCATCTCTTTGATTCCTTTATCAAGGTGTAGTCAGAATACCTTTCTAGATATCTTAAATTAGCACTCTGTGTGGTCATGTGCTCACTATGGTGAACTTCAGATATGATTACTAAGAGAACTACTCATTGTTCTACCATTTAGAGCTAGATCCACAAAAAAATTAGATGCCTAAAATGGGACTTAGACACGAGTTAACATGTCTCAGTCCAAAATTTGGATCCTCAAAGTCCTATCAAACATTTGACAAAAGTGTAGTATTGTTGTAGCTGTGTTGTTCCTTGGAATAGACAAGGATGTTCTAGTACCATTGTACTGTACAAAGCATTGGTAAGACCTCATTTAAAATATTATGCACAGCTTTGGTTACCAGCATTCAAAAAAGATTAACTTAAACTGGAACAAGTTCAAGGAAGAGCCACTAATATGGTTAAGAGAGTGGGGAATTTTTCTTATGAAAGTTTAAAGGAGCTTTGCTTGTTTAATGCAGCAGAGAGGGAAGATATGACCTCTTTTTACCAGTAGAAAAAATGAAGTGAATTCTAGGGAAAGTAAAAAGCTTTTTAGGTCAAAATGCAATACCAGATAAAGGTCAAATGTTTACAAAGGGTTACAGATTAAATTTAGATTGGAAAATAGAAGATTTATAATTACTGGTGTATGTGATGTTAGAGTCATGTGTTTTCAGTCCCCAGATTGAGTGATAAAGGTAGCTCTTGTAGTGTGGAAGTGTTTGATAATCTCATGTCTCAGAGATTTTTCTAGTTGCCACTTGGGGCCAGGAAGGAATGTTTTAATTTAGTGAATACTACTGGCTACCATGGGGGTTCCTGGGGGAGGGGGACTTGACTCAGGTGTGCTGGTGCTCCTGTCAGAACTAGAAAATCCTGAAGCTCCTGCTAGAAAGTCTTGCTCTGCTGCTCAAAGTCATGCCAGTCACCAAATCTGGGATCAGGCAAGATTGACACAGACTGTGGGTGGTGGGGAAGGGTTGCCTGCCTCTGTAGTGCAGGGCATGGTCCCTTTCCTAGGATCTTCTCAACTATTTTTTGTTTCAGTGGCAGGGCATTGCCAGTACCCTATGGCATTTCATAGGGCAGTTGTGTTCCAAGTTTTGTTCCTTGTAGTTGTAGGTGAGAGTTCAAAGGAATGATTTGGGGGACTCCTTCAGTTCA
>NW_005841838.1:3631625-3638878 GCF_000455745.1 Alligator sinensis
TGCCTGTTAATGCAGGGGCTGGACTGGATGGCCCAGAAGGCCTTTTCCAATCCTACATTTCTTTGTTCCTATGTGAGAAGCAAGGTATTTCTTGGCAATATCTTTTACTGTACCAAATCTTTACTGGGTAAAATGCCCTTTGTCAGGCCTGGAAGAGAAACTGATGCAGCCAATACACAGGGGTCTACATAAATCACAAGGGGACTTGCCAATTTTTGCAGATTGATCAGAGTGGAAAGATTTAGCAGATTCCATGGTCATTTCATGGTGGCCCACCTTGGCGCTGATTGGTGGAGAGGCCCCAGGTGAGGGGGCGGAAAAGATGAGGGGGAAGCAACCATCTTGATTGCTGACTGCACTTCATGTGGCCCCATTCCTTGGCACTGGTTGGTGGAAAGGCCCCAGGATAGGGATGGGATGAGGGGGAAGCTACCATCTTGATTGCTGGCTGCATTTTGTGTGGCCCAGCCCCCCAGCACTTATTGGCAGAGAGGCCCCAGCAGGCCGTAGCAGTCATCTTGTCTGCTGCCCTTTATGCCACCCCACCAGCCAGCACTTTCCCCTCCTGGCAACAAGGACCTCTGACTCTGGCTGAGGAGCCAGCATTTTATTTTTATTAAGTTTTTTGTTGTTGTTGATTTAAAAAATTTTGCAGATAATTCCAGATTTCACAGTTTCTGCAAAATCCTTGAAACTGTGATTTAAGTAAGTCCCTACCAATACATTCCAAATACTAGGTACAATGATTATTTTTGTTTAACACATTATGTCAGTGGTTGGCAACCTTTTCAGGTTGTGGGCCAGAATGACCCAGCTCAAGTCAAAGGCAGGTGGGTAAGTGAGTGCTAGGACTTGTCCCCTGCTGCCACTGTTGCTTCTTTCTGTAGCAGCATGGAGAGAGCTCCTGCAGCCACCACTTCTCACCATAGTAGCATGGAGAAACTAACCACCACCAAAGCCCCCTGCCATTGAACACCACCAAGGCCCCATGTCACAGGTTGCCAAGGCACAGGTTGCCAACCTCTACATTATATAATAAAAGTGATCATTTCAAAAGGGAAGAAGGCAGTAAACCTATGGAGCCAAAAGAAGTTACAAGAAACAGTTACTAGTTACTACAAGAGGCACAAACAGAAGTGATGATTTTTGCCCAATCTGGCCCCTGAAAGCACTCTACAGCTGTGACCAAACACAAGTGCATGGCTGCAGAGTACTTTAAAAGGGCCTGATCCCACAAAAATCTGAACCTTCATTGCATAAGAGTTTGGATGATGATGCTCCAAAACCAAGTGTCTTCAGCAACTTGTGTCTCAGCTGCTTCCCAGCCCTGGCACTGTTTTCAGAATGGGAGGTGGGGAAAGGGAGGGAAGGAAATTTGGTCTGGGTTTTTTTCAGCCAGAGCTGGAGGGTGAGGCAGGTGTATTAGAGACCCCCAAAGTGGGGGTACTTCAACACACCAACCTCACCTTCTAGTGCAGGCTGGGGAACCCCCAGAATGAGCTCCCTCTGCTCCCTTTCCCCCCCTCCTATTCTGAAAACAGCACCAGGGCTGGGAGGGGCACTGCTGGGGGAGAGTAGCTGCAGGGTCCCAGCTGCTCTAAACAGCAGCTGAATTCCCCAACCCCTGGAACCCAATGGCAAACTTCTGTCTGGTATGGGGGATCATTGTAACTCATAGTGCTTCCTGCAAAGTGCCATGAGTTACAATGGGGAGCTGCTCTTCTGTCTCTGCCTTCTAAGATGACTAGTATTACTTGTTTGGGAGGTATGAGTTTGAAACACTTAGAAATTTTCTAGTAACCAGTTGCCTGGACAGATAGCTACCACATGTAGAGGGCAAGAGTTAAAATATTTAGAGCTCTTTATGCTGCTAGCAGAAGCACTCTAGTAGGTTGCCTCTCACACACTTCTTTCATGGAGACGTGTTCTTATTTTCTGAAATCAAAGCTATCAAGGCTGAGAGCATGCTTTTTTCTTCTTACACAGACAGTGGTTACAGTATATTAGAGGACTTTCATTAAGACAAAGGTAAGACTTTTGACTTTGTTTAGACCCATAGTTCTCAACCTTTTTAGACTCAGGGCACCCCTTCATAACTTCAAAATTTAGTGGCACCCCATTTAAAAAAAGCTAATATAAATATATTATGAACATTAGCATATAAACATAATAATATTACTAATCAGCATGTTATTAATTGACTAGATAGTTATAATTATCTTATGTTTGCCTTACTGCCACTGCCTCTATGACCAGGTAGAACTGTGCTATGCACCTCCTCCAGAGCCTGATTGGGAAGTGGCTGTGGCAGGAGCACACACTCTTGCCATAGCCCTTCCTGGTTTGACCCTACATGGTGTCTCCCAGAAACAGAGGTGTGTGTGGCAGGTGAAACTAAAAGCGTGTTAGATCTGAACTGAGAGGTGCAGTTCTTTCCTGGCTGCCGAAGAGAGCTATTCCTGGTTTGGCTGCAACATACCTCCTGAAAATGGAGGACCTCTCATAGCTAGCTCTCTCACAGCTCTCTCTCCCAGAGCTCCAAAGCACTCCTCTTGAAGTGGACCATTAATGGGCACAATGTAAATCTGTTGCCAGGTAGAGAATGAACTGGAGTACTCAACTGCTAGCTGGTCAAAAGATCCTTCTTTCACTGTTGTGAGAGTCCTATATGTATCACTTCCTAGTTGCTGACTGTAACATGAAATTTAAGATGATCTGGAAATGCTGTTACAGCAACTTCCAGGCTCAAAATATCCAAGGAAGGGTATTCTGTACCCAAAAGCTAATATAACTTCTCTCCAAACTACATAGTTGTTCCAAAAAAGATTCTTCCAATCAATTCCTATTTCTTACATATTACCTAAACCATCACAGCTGCAACAACCTTACAACAGTATTGGAAACCTGTGGGAAACTGTCAGAGTGATTTGATGTAAATGCATTAAGAAGTTTTGTTTTTGGAAACTTCACTCATAACTTTAATCAAATGAGGAAACACCTCTTCAAACAACAAACCAAAGTATACTGTTAGCATAGTTTTCACTTCATCTTTTTAATGCTGACTGCGTTTGGTTTTTTTTTTTCCTTTCAAACAGTCTGGATTTCAGCTCACATCCCCCTCAAACAATTTCAGCTGCAGGTATGAATCTTTTCAAAGAGATCCTGCCTAGAGTAAGGAAAATCCTTTCCAGTGCTACACTTTCAGATGCTCATGCTTTGCTCAGCCTCATGCTGAAGGAAGATGTTATATCCAAGGAATATTACCAGACTTTACTCCATGAAAAAGACAGAGAAGACCTAGCTAGGAAGATCTCTCTCACCTTTGTGGAAAAATGGGATTTGTGTTTGAACACCTTGGTTCCTCTGTGTTATTTAAAACTGTACAATAATAAGCACCAAAGTATCACAGATGGTGACTCATCTCTAAACAGGGTCCTAGCTGGTAAGTCTGCTTTTTATTTTATATTTGTAAAAATCTACTTTAAAGATTTTTCCCTTTTTAAATATTCACTTTGTTTTATAGTGTTTGATATGGTACAATGATAGACATGCAGAGGTTTCTTTAAACCAACTGCATCACAGGGAAGCTACATAGACATCAGCTTTCAGAATTGAGACACATTAAAACACTTCTTATTTGCACACCTTTGTAGGAGCAAAGACAAAATGTGAGGTAGGCAGAGGAGGACATTATGGTGAGGGTATATCTTTTCATGATGCACAGGTCGCCATTGGTTTGAAGAGCATCTCATTATGGTGGCCCATAATGACTTAGTGACACAGTGTTAGCTCCATCTCCTGTGAGCTTGTAGCAGGTCTCCCCTACATTCATGACAGGGGTAAACCCAACAGATTCCTTTAGAGAGAAAGCACTGCAAGTTTAAGAAGAGGGGAAAAATGGTGCCTCTCTATTTGTGGAACCCAGGAGTTTCAGGGAGTCAGTGACTAGTAGCAGGAGGCAAAAACAGAGACCCAGTGGTTCTGGCAAGGTCAATGGATTAGATCTTTCAAGTCTGACCTACCACAGGAATGACATGGTAAAAGATGCAAAATGAGAGTTGCCCCCAACCTGTTGTCTTCTACTATAATAAGGCTTGGGAACCCTGGTTAATAACATGTTAATAAGAATATCCAGATTTTTCTAAGACACATTCTTTCCAGACACATTCAACTAAAAGGGAAAAGCAGCATTTGATGAAATACTGGAATATGAGTTCTACTGCAAAAAGGACCTTTGCCTGTGAGTGAACTGGTTCCCTCTCAAGGCATGGCTTTGGACATTTTTACTGAGGACAGGGTAAGCGTGGGTAGAAATACCAGCTGAGAACAAATAACTAAGAAGGCTGGAGTAAAAAGAACCAACGAGGCAAAATTCTTACCTTATAGATTGCCTGTGAGAGAGAAAATACTAAGATTTCAATAGGAAATGTTTGTGTCCAATATACATGCAGTCAGACTGAATAACAATTAGAGAACCTACAGTAAATAAAAGAAAAGGAAAATCTAAACTCAGCTATGATGGGGACATGTATATTCTGGTTTCCTTTCTTTAACCCTTTTTAAAATAATTTCACATCTATTTAATTCTAAAATGGTAGCACCTAAAATTCTCATTCAAGGATCCAGGCCCATCTGGCTCTGTTTCTATTCTAGAGAGCTTGCATCTGTTTGAGATGCAAAAGGTAGGAGAAATGAACAAGTGAGGAGATGCAAGTAACAAAATGAGCATCTTTTTGTACAGTAAGTACTAGTCTTTGTCATCTGCCTAGCCATTGTCTGTATTAGAATCACCATCTCTGGAATTCTTAAGTGCAAGTTAGGCAAAGACCTGGCTGGGATGGTTAAGACAGGGTTGCTCCTGATTGAGCAGGGCATTGAAATAGATGACTTCCTGAAGTCTCTTCCAGCCCCATTTATCTATGATTCTGTAATCTGCTCCTCCCCTATTTTTATTAAGCAGCAGAATGATAGAATCTACTTCATCCAAAAAATTCCCATTCTTTCACAGAGTGGGCATCCAGTTCAGGGGAAGCCAATAGAATGCACAGAATAGGTGCATGAACTATAGGAGGTGATTAAGTGAAACGAAATAGAACTTAAGGGAAGACTTATAAAAATATATGATTTAGAAGTATTTCAGAGATACAGTTTTGGGTTTGCCAGGGGGTAAAAGGAAGAATCAAGAAAGACAAGATTATTATATATGTAAAATAGGAAATTAAAAAGATTAGGATAATATAACATTAGCCAGATGACTGACACTCTTTTTACATTACCCTATAAGGAATTCCTATATGTTTCATAATACCAATAAGACAGGACAGTTATTGAAACAAAGACAGATAAATTAGAGAACAATAGGTAATTGTAGTTTAAATTATTCTCCAGAACTTGCTGACCAGTTAGTGAAGGCAAACAACTAAGTAACATTAGGGTGAAAATATTTAATTTTTAGGTATATAAAATAGATATTTTAAGCATCAAGCTGAAGTTTGCTCCTGGGCCATGGCAACTGATATCGCTGTTAAAGTGCAAACTCCCCAAGCTATCCTGAAGCTGCAGCTCACAGGAAGCAGGAGTCAGAACTATCCTACCAGTCAAAACTATCCTACCGGCTGTTTCTAGTTTCAGATAAGGACGCTGTTGATGTTGCATGCCTGAAAGTGGAAGCTCTTCAACTGACCAGAGAGAGATTTTCAGATATCAAGAATACTACAGTTTCATTGCATGGATGAAATGGTGAAAGCCAGGCCAAGGGCCAGAGATCCAGGGCTGCCCCTTGTCTCCCTGCTTTTAATATTTTTCTTAAATCATGCCCACTAATGTATGTGTAGCTGACCTGAAGTGGGAGTCTAAATGCATTGCTCTTACTATCAGGAGCAGGTTTTCAAGTCAGAAGATACAGGGATGTACAATCCACTTGAAAATCACATTTCTTACTGGCAGACAAGGTTCTTTGAGTAGATGTGTGATGTCTTTTATTAGACCAACTAAATAGTTGGAAAAAATGTTCTTTGCAAGCTTTTGGGCATAAACACCCTTTTTCAGGCATAGGGAAAGTCTGTTGCTCTTTGTGTGCTTTCCTGGTTAGAATAGAAGCCAAAATAGAAGCCAAAAGCCAAGGCTGCAACGGCACTCCAACTGGCTACTAGTATCAAGGATAATAAAAAGTCCTTTTTTAGATATGTGGGGAGCCAGAGGAAAAGCAAGGGCAACATTGGACCCCTGCTAAACCAGATGGGACAACTGACAACCGATGCCCAGGAAAAAGCCAACCTACTAAATGGGTACTTTGCGTCAGTCTTTCACCAGTCCCTTGGGAAACTCCTGCCCATTATGGGACAGGGAGGTCCAGGTGAAGGAGATTCGTTGCCCTCCATCAATGCTGACCTCGTAAAGGAACACCTTGAAAGGCTGGACACCTTCAAGTCAGCCGGCCCTGATAGTCTACACCCCAGGGTACTCAAGGAGCTGGCTAGCATCAAAGCTCAGCCCTTGGCACGGATCTTCAAGAACTCCTGGAGCTCTGGTGAAGTGCCTGAAGACTGGAAGAAGGCCAATGTGGTGCCTATCTTCAAGAAAGGGAGAAAAGTGGATTCGGCAAGCTACAGGCCCATCAGCCTGACCTCTATCCTGGGGAAGGTTTTAGAAAAGATTATCAAAGAGGCCATTCTTATGTTCTTCTTGTGGTCAACCATGACCCCCAAGTCCCTTTTGTCTGTAGTGTGGATCCTCACCACAATCCGCTGGCTGGGGAATTGGCTCCGCGCTAGGACTCAGAGGGTGGGGGTTGATGGAAGTCAATTGTCGTGGTGCGCTGTGACCAGTGGGGTCACTCAAGGCTTTGTCCTTGGACCTATTTTGTTCAACATCTTCATTAATGATGTAGACATGGGTATCAGAAGCGGACTGGACAAGTTCATTGATGATACCAAACTTTGGGGTAAAGCGTCCACACCTGAGGACAGGAGGGCAATCCAGGCTGACCTTGACGGGCTCAGGCAATGGGCAGATGAGAACCTGATGGTGTTTAACACTGAAAAATGCAAGGCTCTCCACCTTGGGAAGAAAAACCTACAGCATGCTTACAGGCTCAGCAGTGCTATACTGGTTAGCACTGCGGATGAAAGGGACTTGGGGATCATTACTGACCACAAGATGAACATGTGTCTTCAATGTGATGCTGCAGCTAGTAAAGTGAGCAAAACTGTGGCTTGCATCCATAGTTGCTTCTCAAGCAAAAACCCAGACAT
>NW_005841838.1:3639028-3657176 GCF_000455745.1 Alligator sinensis
TATGACGACAGGCTGAGAGCTATGGGACTCTTCAGCCTGGAAAAGCACAGGTTCAGGGGTGATCTGATGGCCACCGATAAGTTTATAAGGGGTGTTCACCAGGATCTGGGGGAACGTTTGTTCACCAGAGCACCCCAAGCGATGACAAGGTCTAACAGTTATAAATTCTTCCTAGACTGTTTCAGGCTGGACATAAGGAAGAACTTCTTTACTGCCTGAGCCCCCAAGGTCTGGAATAACCTGGCATTAGAGGTAGTTCAAGCACCTACTTTGAACACCTTCTAGATAAATCTGGATGTTTAACTTTCTGGGATCCTATGACCCCAGCTGACTTCCTGCCCCTGGGGCAGGGGGCTGGACTCGATGATCTTCCGAGTTCCCTTCCAGCCCTAATGTCTATGAAATCTATGAAAATGCAAAATGCAGGTCTGTGTGGCAATGTGTGGCAGTAAGGTTCAAAGGGAATGGGAGACAATAAGTGTGAAAAGATAGTTGGAAGGAGGGAAGGGAGAGAAGGTGATAAAATGTAGCTGGTAAATGGTAGACAGTTTACCTGGGGTTATTAGATGGCAAGCAAGTTATAATGTGCCATAAATCCAATGTCTATATTTAGTCCATGATTTTTTGTATCCAGTAGATTTATGAAGTGAAGTTCATAGGCTTGTCTACGAAAGGTGTTTTGTAAATTCCCTTTGAGTATTAGAACTGAGAGATTGGAGAGAGAGTGGTTATCTTGTGAAAAGTGTGCACCCACAGGTAATTGGGGATTTTTGTCTTTGATAGATTTTCAGTGTGATAGATTTTCTTTTATATGGTGGTTTGTATTTTACCATTCTGGATATTGATCATAGTGCCTAAAAAGGAAATGTTGGTGCTGGAGTATTCAAGAGAGAGTCTGATTGGTGGGCAATGGTTATTGAATTTGTGATGGAATCAATCAGAGACTTCAGGTGTTCAGTCCAAATGATGAAGATGTCATCTATATATCTTAGGTATAGCATGGTACAGTTCTTGAGGAATTCTTTCAGGTAGGCCATAAAAAGGTTGGTGTATTGTGGGGCCATATTGGTATCCATAGCTGTGTCCATGGCCTGAATTTCCATCACAAATTCTAGAACTATCACCCATCAATCAGACTCTCTCTTGAATAGTCCAGCATCAACATTTCCTTTTTATCCAGAACGGTGAAATATAAACACCCATATACAAGAAACCCACAGACCAGCATACATATATACATAGAACCAGCAGTCAACCTAAACGCACTAAGAAAGCTGTAATATTCAGCCAAGCCATTCAATACCACTGAATTTGCACTGAGGAGAATACCCACAATCTTCACCTCACAAATCTCAAAAGAGCTTTCACACAACAAGGACACTTCTCCAAAGAGAGAGGTCATACTTTTGAAAGAGCCACCCAGATACCACATGAAAAACTGCTGCAGTACAAAAAGAAAATCCCTATAAATCACGCACCATTACTTATGAGCTACTATTCTTCCCTGGAACCTATATGGAAAATCCTCAAACAACCGCAACCCACACTAGAAACAGACCCAATTCTTAGAGATCTTTCCAGAATGATCCATCCTAGTCTTTAAACAAACACTGAACCTTGCCAACCTCATCACCAGAAGCAAACTTCCTATGGCCCAAAACACACCAAGTGGATCCAGACCAGGGGTGGGTAAAATGCGGCCTGCGGGCCAGATGCAGCCCACCAAACCATTCTATCCGGCCCGCAGGGCCCCTACAAAATTTAGAAAATGAATATTTATCTGCCCTGGGCTGTCTGTCATGTGGCCCTCAATGGCTTGCCAGAACTCAGTAAACGGCCCTCCAAGAAACCGGCCCTCCCCCCAAAATAACTGCCCGCCCCTGATCCAGACCATGCCAGGACAAAACATTTAAAACCTACCAGCAACTCTCCACCACTCCCACAATAACCACACCCTGCAGCAGAACCATCACCATTGCTGGCTCTTACACCTGCACCTCCAGAAATGTGATATATGTCATCCAGTGCACTAAATACCCTGATGGAAAATATGTCGGAGAAAACAAACAACAACTGCATAACAGAATGAACGCACACCAAAAATCTATCAAAGACAAAAATCCCCAATTACTTGTGGGTGCACACTTCTCACAAGACAACCACTCTCTCTCCAGTCTCTCCATTCTAATCCTCAAAGAGAATTTACAAAACATCTTTTGTAGACAAGCCTACCAACTTCACTTCATAAATCTACTGGATACTAAAAATCATGGACTAAATATAGACATTGGATTTATGGCACATTGTAACTTGCCTGCCATGTGATAACCCCAGGTAAACTGTCTGCATTTTACCAACTACATTTTGTCACCTCCACCCACAACTACCTTTTCACACTTATTATCTCCCATTCCTTTTGAACCTTACTGCTACACATTTGCACTTTAACAGACCTGCATTTTGCATTTTGGTTTCTATTCTACCCAGGAAAGCAACACAAACACCAACAGAATTTCTCTATGCCTGAAGAAAGGCATTTGTGCCCGAAGGCCTCCAAAGAATACTTTTTCCAACTATTTAGTTGGTCTAATAAAAGATGTCACATCAACCCAAAGAACTTTGTCTGCCTATGTTCTTAGACCAACATGGCTCCAACCAACATTTCTCACCTGAGCATTTGTTATAATTTACTGCTTGTGTTACAATAGTAGAAGGAATGTTTGTATGTTTGATGACAATTTAAGTAAGATGCATTTCCCTTTTTTTCCTCCATATTTAGTTTCTTATTGTATGGGTCTTTCATATTGCAAAACAAACAAAAAAACCCCACAGGAAATAGGAAAACAAAAGCACAGACAGGCAGGGGAAGTTATGGGCCACTGCATCCTGAAAGCACTTTAATGTTAATAGTAACTAGATTCCAAGATGATTGTATTCCTCAGACTCAACTCCTCCCCGCAACCTTTTTTTTGCGCCCTTCCATTGGCTGTGATTCAGCCTGGGATTTGGTAGGTAGAGTACAATGTTCCAACTGATGTGACTGCCAGTTAATAAAAGTTCTGTTTACAACAAATATCAGTGCGACATAACAGTGTCTAACACCTGTCATAGTGTGCTTGTACAAGCTTGTATTAGCACAAGACGCATGCATGAAAAAACTCAAAGCAAATGAATTTGGCACAGATCCTGGTACAAATACTTTCACTTCCAGTTGCCACGATATGTGAATACATGTTGAGCTGTGAGGTAAGGAGGGTCCTCCGATCTTACTTTATTTTTGTTGATGTAGTATTTAAAACATGTGCTTTTGGGGCAGAGTTGAGCTGAATAGAATTGTAACTGGACTCTTCATGGGAAGCTGCTTAGGAAGATTTTTGGGAATCAATGGCATTTCTTTCCTCCCATTAAGAGCCTGTATTAGAGCTCAGAGATTATCTAATGCTTCATTGTATAATACATTGAAAGATTTTTTGAGGAAGGTAGAAGAGGTCAGGGAAAATTTGCAGAGGGTCTCAGCTCTTCTCAGGCTCTGACTGTTAGAAGGGACTTCCTCTTACTTTTCTCTTTTGGGATTCCCCCACCTAGATCTTTCCGTTCTGCCGTTAATGATTTGCTGTCAGTGTCCATAAGAACTAGCTAGCAGTAGCAACCCCAGATTTTGCACCTGAAAAACAGAGCAGTGAGGAAATAGGAACAGACCAGTTTCTGCAGGTCAGTTTTCTCTGTAAGTCTTGCGTTTACGGCTGCTGCATGTCTGGGGCAAGGTGTCTGGATTTTGGAAAGAGAATAACTTGGTATTCTGATTGCTATTGCCTTATTTGCTTTGGATGGGATCCTGGTTACTTAGTTTTGTATTTGTATTAGCTTCAGTTTTGTATTAACTTATTTCACCTGATGTAAAATTGTATGCAACTCCTTTCACAGGTGCATATTTGTGTATGTGTGTGATATTCTGTGTGCAAATTTTTCTGCCTTTGTGTGAAAGTTAATAAAAGTTAATAATTGATGAAAAAAATGAAAATGACATCAGCAGTTTGGATGAAGTTAGGATGAAATTTTGGATGTTGGCCTATTTCCATGTTGGCTGATGTGCAGGTTGAGGAAATTAAGGCTTCTGTTTTCTCTGTTGAGGAGACTAAATTTCTGCTTGGCTGGGAGAGCACCTTTAAACTGTAATATGGGCTCCTGCTAAGAGGCTCCAGGTTCTCGGTTCTGACTTGCCTGTGGAACCCCCCACATTTTCTTTTTATTATTCTAACATAAAAATCTGGACTAATAGTGATGTAACAGATGGAGCAAGAGACCAGAGCCCAACATGCTTTCTGGAGATGCTTCAGTGACTTTGACTTTGGGGAAAAACTTCTGAGTTTTTCTGCCTGAGCTAAGGTAGGCATTGTAATACAAGGAGACCTGCACAGAAGTTATTAAAGAAACAAAACATAAATATACATAACTCTATACATGTCTAAAGGAGAATTTGGCAGGATAAGGAGAAGTCTTTGGCTAAGATCACCTTCACTCCTCTTCCTTAGGGATTACCAACCCAACCGGCAGTACTACCCAGAATGGGAAGGGGTCTTCCAATGCTCTCTGTGCTCTCCATTATGTATTGCCAGCCAGTCACTTTCCAAAAGTGTATATGAAATTCTGAAAGTTAAAAGGGCATTTTTAGAATGTGATTTGTGTTTCTTGTGATTAGTTATAAAAGTACTGCAAATAGACGGAGTTTGCACAATCGCATGTATTGATCAAACACATGTGAGAGGCAAGGATTTTTTACAGTGATATCTTTTATGGAACCAACTATGTAGTTGGGATCAAGTCAGACCAGCTTTCTAATACAAGACATTCTTCACCAGGTCTCTGATCCAACACAATCAGTGTATGTATTAGAGCCCAGAAATAGTGTGGACCAAGTGTCTGTGGTGTTTTTTAATCTTTTTTTTCATTTGGATACACGCTAAACTGTTTTGAGTCTTAAGCATTACTACAGTTTATTTCATTCAAAGGGCTGCTAAAAGTAAAAAATCCAACTTAATTGACTAGCATTCAAATTAGGACTGTCAGATGCTGAGTAATTCTTGTGACGAACATAACCATCCATCACTGAAATATATTGACTTGATATATTGCATATATCACTAAATGTGAATGTGTAACAGACTGTAGTAAGTGATATATTGTATATATATTGAAGTGATATATTGCATTTTCACAGACCTGCATTTTGCATATTGGCTTCTAATCTATACAGGACAGCACCCAAACCAACAGCAGACTCTCTCCAATGCCTGAAGAAGGGTGTCTATGCCTGAAAGCTTGCAAAGAACAATTTTTCCAACTATTTAGTTGGTCTAATAAACAATATCACATTTACCCAAAGAACCTTGTGTAGTTGAAGTGATAGACACACTTTAGACTATTAAAGGTAAAACCCATCTGATTACCAAAAAACCTGCAAGAAAGGGACACATCCATTTAATAAACTGTTAACACACAGTTTAACAAGACTCTGCAGACTAAAAGGCAGAATTATGCTCTGAATTTTGCCCCCCCACCCTCCATATTTCCTCATAGGATGCCGCTGATGTACATTGCAGGGCAGAGTCTGGAAACTGGTATTTCCTCTGCCTATTATACTGTATCTGTCCTGTGGCCGCAAGACTTTAGTTTGTAGTTTTGCTATTTCAACACCACACATTTTCCCTTAATGTTCTGACAACATGAGAAGTCTGGAATAATGGCAACATGAGACTCTGGTGTATAGTTCAAATTATTGGCAGGAATGTGGCACTCAGAAGAAAGCATTAAATGGCCAAAGGCCTGCATATGTGCATATGATTTACCAAAAGCTTAGCTCAGCTTTCCCTCAAAGGCTAAGTACCTCCAGTTGTTTGAGATCTGGTCCACATAGCTGTTAATCTGTTCTCTTGAGCAGTGTCTTGAAAATCCACTTCCTCTTCCTTTACAGGCTTTTGGCTCCTCTTGTGCTTCATTTTAACTTTCCTGTTGTTTGGTCCCCACTGTCCCCACCCACACATGCTGGGCTTCTCCTCACTGTGAAGTCCTGAAAAACTCTGTTTAGCAATAGGTTAATTCAGCAGAAGAAATAGCATGTGGCTTTTACTGTAACAACAAAGTACAAGCTCTATTTTCTAACCCTCTGTCTTGTTCCTGTTTCACATGAAAGTTCAGTTTACTCTCCACTTTCAGTTAGTCTGTGTTGGGTCAGATATTAATTTCAAAAGCTTTATAGTGTTTCTAAAGAGACACGTAACATAAAGAGTCCTTTGCACATGTTTAGCCTACCAACCTATGTACACTCAGTTCAGTTCTGCTGACTTCTGCAGCAGGAGGCAGGGAGGACATGGCTATTGGCCACAGGGCTGCTAGGCTACTCATGCGGTGTTACCCATGGCTCTATCACATACTAGGCTCTGTAGGGAACTGCTAATAGTTTATAACATTTCTACTTGCTTTTCAAAGTTCAAATATGGTGGGAAGACACAAGACATTTGGCTTTAAAGTTGCTTAAAATACTTCTCTTTTGAGTGGTTTTATACTGAACCACATTGTAGCTGCCTTTCTCTGTAGTATCTTAGGGCCCTGTCACATGTGACATGTGACACATGTTAAACGTAGAACATATTGTGAGCAGTCTCACCATAATGCTTTCTTACTATACTGTGGCATAAGCTGCATATGTTCTACTTCAGTTACTGGATCCTACTGCACTGCACCAGAACCAGCTGGAGACTCTGGGGCAGTCCTAGGGCTGGGACCAATAATCAACTAATTGTTGGTCTCAGCCAGGGTGTTGTCCCCAACGGACAGTGTGAGTTCGTGCCCGGTGCTCTATTGCCAATGAACACACAGGGGTGGAGGATCCAACTTAATCTTTATTGTTTCCAGTCTGCGCAGAGAGGGGTGCTTGGCAATCGTTTGCAAAGCAAGCACCACCGGTTTCTACCTTTGGGTACCTTTTATACATATGTTTGCAAGTGTATCGCTCAGTGATTGGTTACAAGCCACTGACATAAGACGTTCTCTACTGAGCATGTCTCTATACCTATGTTTTAGCCATGTAATTCATTTACATACATATATGTTTCATTAACATACTTTTGCCCTGCCCAGGGGTGTGATTTTTAGCATTATAATGAGACCTTTTTCTGAACTTCTTGCTATCTTACAAGTGTCAGGGAGACATTATCCTGCTGGTGTTAGGGAGGCATTCCAGGAATCCTCTGCATCCCACACGCTGTGCTCTGCAAGCATCTCTTAACACACACATACCACACCCCTCCCAGCATCAGTAAGTTGCCTTAAGTATTCAGTTAGATATAGTTTGCAAAAGCTAGATATACCATAAAAAAATTACATAAAAAGATTACATCAAGGGGACTACACAGGAACCAGGTTAAGACTTTATCTCCATGGAGCAAACCAACATTAGCTCATCACTTGTTATTTAATACAATCTGGAGATACTCTTCACTGGAAAAAGTGTAACTTTGCTACAATACAATATGATATGGTACAATGCAATACAATACAAGAGCACTTAGCACATTTTCTTGCTTGAACGCGTTTTAAGTGCATTTATCACATGTTAAGTGTCCCATACAACACGGTCCTTAGTGAGATGGGATGGTGCACTGAACCTTTCTTTATGCCTGCTTTCACAAACTCTTCATCAGGTGCTACTAACTACAAAAATACACAGATTCCTCTTCCATACTCCCCATACTGAAATCCTGGCTATTTTTCAGTTGTCCCAGGCCTCTTGTGTTACATCAGCAGAATAAGGAATGGAATGTCAGTATCACAGAATCAGGGCCACAGACATTAGCCATATTGGTCTCCAGGCAGAAGGAATCAAAACTCATGGTAGACGTGGTATTTTTTATTGGACCAACTAGATATTTGCAAAAAATGTTATGGTTATGTCTCAGAAGGAAACATAATTCAACATCCTTCTTGCCTTCAGACAACTTTGAGGTGAATAGACTGCTCTTTTATCTGAGCCTAATTGGCACAAAAGGAACTTTTCCAACCAGGAGATCTTACAACACCTTCAGCGCTCCTGTGAAATACGAATTTTCATTTCCACCTAGGAGAAATTTTATAATCTTTGCATTGTCCTCTTCCTGAAGACAGGTGAGTGTGCCCGAAAGCTTGCAAATAAAGATTTTTTTTTTTGCAAATATCTATTTGGTCTAATAAAAGATATCACCTCTACCACGAGTTCTAACTATCATAGAAGGAAACTCTCTTCTACCACCATTGTTTCCCTTGTCACTAGACCTTTCTTCCCACTTCTTCCTCTGTCCTGTCCCCCACCCACTCATGCCTTCTGCTTTTTTCACACCCTCTGTGTTGTTATTCTCAAACTATCTGCAATGCAATATATCCTACTATACAAGTCACTTAACACAAAGATGAATGAGCAATAACAGTAGAATGTATAGGTTACTCAGCCCTGTATGACGAGTGGGGAACATACCAGTTCCAAGGACATACCAATCTACTCTTGTGACAGTTTACATTCAAAAGCTATTACTGCTGCCCTATGTTTTAAAGTTTAGTGTTTGTCAAAGGTATTGGAGTAGCAGCCTAGAAACTAAAGTCCTGTGGCCACGGGATAGGTACAATGCATAGGCCAGGGGTTTCAAACTCATCAGGCCCCATGGGCCAGAAGAATGGTACAGGATGATCCATAGGCTGAATGAATGGAGCAGGATGGGCCCCAATACTGGATCCTGCACCTACCCTGGCTGGTCTGGGACTGTTACATGCCATACCTACTGCATGACCTGTGGTGCATGCAGTGCTTGCCCTGGACTGACCAGAGCAGGTACCATGTGCAGCTTTTACCCCAGACTGACAGGAGTGTGCATCATGTGCAGCTCATGTTCTGGACCAGTTAAAGCAGGTGCTGTGTTCACTGGATCTGGCAAGCAGGATGGGTGGACCACCCAGAGTGGCCCCTTGCAGGGCCAGCACCAGGGGGTAAATGATGTGGCTCTATGGGGCTGATCTGGCCACAGGCTATATCTTTAATACTCCCACAATAAGCAAAGGCAAAAAGTCTGCTGAGTCTTTGACCTGTCTGCTGATTCTGTCAGAAGTGGGTCATTTAGTGCCAAGCTGATAGTGGTGGTGATTCTGATTTGTGCTCACTTTTTGGATCTAGTTTGAACTGAGGTCTGCTGATTCATTTCACAGTGGCTTCCTGACATGTTGATAGAGTAAATTACATGGGTCACCAGCCTAGGCTAGATTCAGACCAGTGACCACGAGATAAAACACTCTGACCCCAGATCATTTGTCAAACTGTGAGGCCAGAAAATTATTTTATATTGTTATATCATCAGGAATTTTTTAACAGTGTAAAATTCAGGAAAGTGTCTATAATCTAAATTGGACAGTTTTTATGAAGACAAAGAGATCAAGACTGATATTTTCTAATCCTGTGCTTTATTATTTCATTGCCATTGTTTCATGTCATCATTCATAACTTATCTATTAGTGACATTTTTTTTTAAAAACAGGTCAAGAAGGGACATATCTTAATCCCAAGTTACCACTGACAGACTTTTCAAAATATAGCCAGTGTAATAAAAATGAATATACAACAATAAATGATAAAGGTTTACAGCAAATAAATTGTGAACACTGATAGGTAACATCTCTTCAAATCACTAGACAAAAATGATGAACACATAGAATAGGATGGATTTGCAAATGTGTTTGAAACAGGAAAAGAAAATGAGAATTTTGTTAGGGAAGTTGATTGGAATAATCTGAGAGCATTGTAAATGTGAATGGCTTGTGTATGTCTCTTGTTAGGGCAGGAGAAGATTTACTAGCCCTCTAGGTAGGATGGTGGTCCTACTGTACCTTCCATTTTAAGAACTCAGCATCTTGAAATCAATGCGAGTAGTAGACACTCAATGCCTTTCCCAATTTGCCTTTTCAAAATATAAACAAAATGCTGTAGGATCTTTGTTTGTGTATACAGCAGTACTTGACTTTAGTTTGTGAATGCTATGAGCTTAATGATAAGTTGTCACCATTTTAAAACTGTTCTCTATTATCCTGTTCATCATTTTGTGTTTTGGCTTCAGGGAACAAAAGACAAACTATGGATTCTTCAATTTTGACAGAAAATAGCTTCCTTGATTTGCTGCACAGTGACATTGATCCAGTGCACCTGTATACCCTGTTAGATGCCAAGTCAATTGAAAATGAGGAAAGTGAGGTCTTAACAGGTTGGTAATGCATATGATTGGAAAAGGGGGTTCATCCAGATGCTGGAAGGAAGCATTACTGTCTCCTTTGAATGAAACAATTGCACAAAGACACTTCATTATGGTAGCTGAGCTAAAGTTAATGCAAATATGGCATTCTTACATGATCATTCTCCATTACTATATAGGTACATCTAGATACAGTACTTCATTTCTAGACCCCAACCTATGATAAAAATTGTACATCTAAAGTTATTACTTCCAGTTCAGCTTGTATCATACAAATCACACAAGTGGTATGTGTGAGATTGTGGGTGCTGGCATACAGGGGTAACCGCCATGGGCAAGGTACTGGTTTACTTCATGAAGCTTCCTGCCCTCACTGCTCTCGGTCCCTGGGTTTCCTGTATAGGAGGGGCAGCAATATTTGTTTGACTTTGCATTTCTACTAAGTGCATTGTATGACTAGCTCACAAAAAATTGCTTAATGTTGAGACTGGGCAAAAGACTCACAGACCATGCAAGCAGTTCCTAAATACTGCTTATGATAATTTTGATTTAGTATCTCATGTTTAGAAAGAAGCATAATAGCTTATAAAAATGGATGGAAAGATGCAGCTCTCTAGCCTAGAGGACCTGAATTCCCTGCCTAGCACCAAAACCTGACAGTATTTCCTATCAATTGGAATGGCAGTGTTTTCACTTGATACTAGTGGCATTACCTGCACAGGGGCAAAGCGGGAGAAGATCAGGCCCCCAAATCTTAGTTATTTCATGCTTGCTTATTGCCTCATCTGAGATAAGGGGCCAGAATTGTACCATGTACATTTCTGATTGGTGCTGAAGTCTACAGGAATTTGTCTTGCAAATGCAGCCCTACATATGCAGGAATATCTAAAAGAAGGATGAGTGAAGGACTAAAAACCTTATTTTCTTCTTGAGATATGTCCACCCTGGAGACTGCAGTGCAGTGTATATACCCAAGCTATCTGGGGTACCAAAATTAATTTAGCTGAGAAACAGGGTAAATTACCCCAATGTGAGCCCCATGCTACTACATCTAAACTGCTCCCAGCACCTGCAGTAACACATTTAATACTAATTCATAAATCTCTACTGTACACCGTAGCATGCAGTGTGAACCCATCCTTACTTATAACAGTGACATTCTGTTTAATCATATGCCTGATTGTCACCATTGTAAAAAAAGACATGTTTAATAATTCCACATATGGTGGTCAGGTTTTTTTAGCTTTAACTATAGTTTCTATTCCTATGTAATGAGTAAGTATTGGTTAAGTTCTTAGTGAACCAAATTTTTTTGCAACAGTCTAGTTGGTCTAATAAAAGATAATCACCTCTACCACACTGACCTCCTCCTCCAAAACCTCCTGCTGAGGTTCTGGCTACACTTTTCCCCACACAAGTTTCTTTTCGCCCTCCCCATCCATGGCCCCACCAAGGCCCGGGACCTCCTGGTCAACCTCCTCCTGGCCCTGACTAAGCTAGCCATCTGGCTCACCAGGATGGAGGCTCTGGCCGGGAGGGTGCCTGAGGACTGTGGGGCCTTTTTCCTGGGACTGCTCTGTTCCTGCATCCGAGCAGAGTACCACTGGGCAGTAGCCTCTGGCTGCCTTTTAGAGCTGGTGGGTGCTGGCTGGCATGCTCTGTTTGGTGTCCCCCAAGGGTACATTAATTTTAACCCTCTGACCTCACTAACACTCCCTTTTTTTGTCATTTTTTGTCCCCCAGAATCAGTTGAAGGCTTGGATCCCATCGTGGCCCAATAGTGGCAGCCCACAGTAAACTAGTGGGCTAAAAGCCCCCAGCCCAAGTCATCAAATAGGTGTACCGCTCTGACCACTAGTGAACCAAAGGGTTTTGAAAAGCTCAATACAGAATGAATGCTTCATGAAGAATTACTAATTCTGTCTTTCAACTTGTTCTGCCTTCTCCATTTCTCCCTGATAATGTCATTCACAACCAATTTTAACTTCTTTTTAATTTAGATCCTGAAACTGACACCATCAACCATGATCAGTTCAACAATTTGGATATATTTTATACAATGGAAAACAGTGAGAGTGGGGAAGAATTATATATCTGTTCAAACACAAGAGAAGCTTATGCTAGAATAGGTATGAGATATTTTTTTGTGGTGTGGTATGTTGGCTTTTAATGTTATTTTCTGCTTTCTTGGAGTATCGGTTCCTTGCTACTTAACTTCTACAGTAAGGTCAGGCTAACATCAGTCTTTTTTTTGTCTAATGGAGTTAGCATTTTAACAATTATGACTGCTTGCAGACATTAAACACACACACACACATACACACACACACACACGTGTGCGCATGCTTTAGCAGAAGAAGCGGAGTGTTAGTTTGACCCAGCTCAGCAGCATCTATATAGATTGGGTGCTTCATTGGGGGGGTTTTTGGCCCTTTTATCTAATAGCTGATTCAACCTGTTTTTTTGGCCCTTTTATCTAATAGCTGATTCAATCAGCTACTAGATAAAAGGGCCAAAAAAACCCCATTGAAGTGCCCGATCCATACATAATGCACTGCCTCGTCTGGGCATGCACTGGACAGCGCAGGAATGAGCCGAGTTAAAAGTAAAGCTCCATTTTGAGGATTTTTTTTTAATGTCTGCAAGCAGCCATACATGATTTTAGTCTATACAAGAGGCAAGAATTATTTGTGGGATGATGATATCTTTTATTGGACCAAACTGAATGTTTGGGATAGACTTAGACAAGCTTTCAAGTATCATAGTACTCTTCCTCAGGTCTCTGGTGGAGAAGCAGACACACATTCAGTCAGGCTAATAAAAGATATCACCCACAAAATTTCTTGATTCTTGCATATCTCCTCCACCATCATGGCTACAACATCACTACAACACTATCATAATTTAATATCTAATATCTTTAGTAAAACCTACTCTAATAAACTCCCCTAAAATAATCAATCACTTACCTTGCCTCAAACTTGCTACAAATCTTCAATATAAAAAACTAGAAATATAGTAGGGGTTTAGGTTGTAGCCGTGTTGGTCTAAGGACATAGGCAGACAAGGTTCCTTGGGTGAATTTGATATCTTTTATTAGACCAACCCAAATAGTTGGAGAATAGTTATTAAGCAAGCTTTTGGGTTCAAAAACCCTTCGTCAGGCTAAGGAAGTTTCAGCAGTTGGTGTGTGCTCTTCCTGGATGGAATGAAAAGTAAAGAAGCCAGGGGCTGGGCTGGGCTGGGGAGTCAGTTGCCAGGCAGATTATAATGTGTCAAAAATCCAATGTCTATGTTTAGTCCATGATCTCTAGTATCAAAAATTGGATTTTTGATACATTATAATCTGCCTGGCAACTGACTCCCCAGCCCAGCCCCTGGCTTCTGTACTTTTCATTCCATCCAGGAAGAGCACACACCAACTGCTGAAACTTCCTTAGCCTGACGAAGGGTTTTTGAACCCGAAAGCTTGCTTAATAACTATTCTCCAACTATTTGGGTTGGTCTAATAAAAGATATCAAATTCACCCAAGGAACCTTGTCTGCCTAGAAATATAGTATACTTATCACTAATCATGTGATGTGGCAATTGTGTCCAGCACCTTAGTATTAATGATGCCAGCTCTACCTAATGTGCATATATGTATGATTATTATAATTAACTTTTTCAATGAATATGGGTTCTTAGAGACAATTCCCACTCTCAGTAAAAGTAATAGATTTCAGTTGTCTTAATGGAAACAGAATTCACCCCACAAGAGCTTAACCACTTGTCCTGTTAATAATGCTGGTTAAGTGAGCAGTCAGTTATGAGTGCTGGCACGTATCTGTGCTGTAAGACCAGCCAACAGATTGCATTTTTATTTCAAGTCCTTGTGAAATAGTTATGTGGCTTTCCAATGCAGGCTTATCAATAAGTATCCCTGAAATGCATATAGTCATATTTTCCCATTGCAGGAGCGAATTGCTGTAGACAATGCTAAATAATAATGCTTTTAAATAATAGAGATGTCTGCTCACATGTACAAGTCCAATAATGTTACATGAAATTTGTGCATCCTCCAGGAGGAACCGTCACCCTTGAATACACCAGAGATTTTGGTTGATATGGAAAAATACATGTTCAGTAATAACTATTTCCTGCTTGACATTTCCTTTTTTAACTTCCCTATTTTCTAGTGCTTTGTATTACTTGAATGCTGAACTTACTAAATAAGCAACATTAATTTAAAGTTTATAATTCCTGTGAAGCTCTGTAATATGGTTTATGAGAATCATCTACAATAGTTTTCTGATGTAAAATTTACCATCTCATTGTGCTCTGTTGTCCTTCTGGTCAGCTGGTTTAGCGGAATATGTGCTCAAAGATCCACAGGAGAGGCAGATGGAAGACACATTTGGTAAGTTTATTACATGGCGGGAAAAGATTCACTTTCTTTGTAGCAGCACTGTTTGCTTCCAGGAAGGGTTCTCCATTTTCAGGAGAAAACCACAGAAACTGTTTAGCATTTTATACTATGGAGTAAGATCATAAACAATCTCTGCTGGTACAAATGTAGCATTTTTAATCCTTAAATCCAAAGACCTTTACATTCTCACTTTATACATAGGGAAACTGAAGCCCAAAAGTGCCTTATCCAGGGTAGCACAGCAGGTCAAGAATAGAATCCAGGTTGTCAGACTTCTGATCTATCTATGAAAGTGTTGAGATGCAGCCATGTAATTGAGACAATTCATCTCTCGTAACTTTTTATTACTACTTTAAAGATTCATAATGAAATTTTGTCCAGTCTCGGTGCATTTGAGGCTTTGCTTTTTATTTATTAGTTCATGGGAAAGTTTATATTCACTCCAGAGGAAATAAGATTGTTCACAATACTTGTATTTGAATACATATAGATCATAGTAAGACACTAGGTAACCCATCAATTCTCACTTGGAAACTATCTGTTTACTATTCTTTAGTCTTTCTAAAGAAGACACCAATCTTTTTTTGGATCTAAAATTGAGTTCCAAATTCCATTACTTGCTTAAGGCTGAGCTCACAGATCAATCAGACATGTTCTGGAAATGAAATCCAAGCACTGTGATTTTCAGTCTTCTCCGCTAGTCACTAGACTCCATAGGAACGCATTTCAATTTAAGTAGGCCCTTCAATATGTGATGACTATGATTATCTCTTGTACTCTAAGCCCACATGATATTGTAAAAACTGATTTCAGATTTCCATGAGCTTTTCATATTGTGCAGGTTTGGATACACATTTGTTTTACATTTTTCCCACATCTTTACTGTTCAACAAGACATTTTTTGAATCCCCTTGTTCTGCATTTTAGTGTTCAAATTTAGCTTTGGCATGTACACTGTGTTTGAGAACCATGTTTATTCAAATGTGGCAGTTGCTTGTTTTTCTGTGTTTAGCAGGAAACCTCATTTTTGATGAAATGGCCACTGAAAGCACAGAGGGATTTACAGATGTCAAGATGCAAAAATGCCATAAACGAAGTAAGTGAAACAAAAAAAGTGTGACTGGGGAGCAATTTGCTTAGAAAGCTGTAGTAGTTAAAACTTTTGTTTTTAAAGACTCATCACTGTAACTATTGGTCCAAATGCCCTGATGGTATAAGCATCTACTCCAAATCCAAGGGCATCATGCCCACTTAAACATAAGGTGAACTTGTCTATTCTGCCTCTGATATGCATTGGAAGGTTTATTGTCCTATAGCATGACTCCAAGCATAGTAGGTTTTACCATCCCTTATGTTGCTTTGCTCTAGCGTATCAAAGTTGAAGTGGTGTTTTTGGTGTATTTAATTGCCCCTAAGGAATTCTTAGCTTCATTATTCCCTTTAAAAACCCAAAGAAACCATAGGTCACTGAGATAAAAATGTGCAGCTTAGTGAAAGGGTGTAGGTTTTAGCCGTGCTGGTCTAAGGATATAGGCAGACAAGGTTCCTTGGGTGAATTTGATATCTTTTATTAGACCAACCCAAATGGTTGGAGAATAGTTATTAAGCAAGCTTTCGAGTTCAAAAACCCTTCGTCAGGCTAAGGAAGTTTCAGCAGTTGGTGTGTGCTCTTCCTGGATGGAATGAAAAGTACAGAAGCCAGGGGCTGGGCTGGGCGGGGGAGTCAGTTGCCAGGCAGATTATAATGTATCAAAAATCCAGTGTCTATATTTAGTCCATGATCTCTAGTATCCAGGAGGTTGATGAAATGGAGTTCATGGGTTCATACCTCATCCAATGCACCAAATGCTATGATGGAAAATATGTAGGAGAGACCAAACAACAACTGCGCACCAGAATGAATGCACACTGGAAATCTATCAAAGACAGAAATACCCAATTACCGGTGGGGGCACATTTCTCACAGGAGGGCCACTCTCCCTCCAATCTCTCAGTCCTGATCCTCAAGGGAAACTTACAGAACACTTCCCAGAGACGAGCCTATGAACTCCATTTCATCAACCTCCTGGATACTAGAGATCATGGACTAAATATAGACACTGGATTTTTGATACATTATAATCTGCCTGGCAACTGACTCCCCAGCCCAGCCCAGCCCAGCCCCTGGCTTCTTTACTTGTCATTCCATCCAGGAAGAGCACACACCAACTGCTGAAACTTCCTTAGCCTGACAAAGGGTTTTTGAACCCAAAAGCTTGCTTAATAACTATTCTCCAACTATTTGGGTTGGTCTAATAAAAGATATCAAATTCACCCAAGGAACCTTGTCAGCTTAGTGAAAAACTTTCATATTTATAAAACAAGAAACCTACAGTTCTGCACTAACCGGAAACTGCCTCTGTTTCTAATCTATCACATGGCTATATGCGTAGCTGCTAAAAGACTGTGCCCCGATTTTCTGTAGAGGGTTTCATGCCTTGAGTTATGCTTCAGAGTTTCATGGGAAAGTAGGGCCAGAAAGGACCTCATGAGGTCATCTAGTTCAGCCCCAGGCAGAATCATCCCTAACTAAACCAGCCCAGCCAAGTGTTCATTTAACCTGCTCTTGAAAACTTCCAGGGATGAAAATTGTGCAATTTCTCCTGGTAGCCTGTTCCTGTGCTTGACCACACTCATAGAAAGTTTTTCCAACCTAAGTATCCTCTGCTGCAACTTGAAGCTAGTGCTCCTAGTCCTGTCCCCTTAGGCCACAAAGAAAAGTCTATCTCAATACTCTTTTTCCTGTTTTGAAATCCCCTCCTCAGCCTTCTCTTCTCCAGTCTCTATTAACTCCTCATCATATTTTAAAATGCATAAATTAGGTACCAGTAAGAGAAACTGGGTGTGTCTACATGAGACACTTTACTGCACAGTAGACTAATCTGTGCAGTAAAGTGTCACCATGTACCCATGTGCAGCAACTACTACTCAGAAAATTAGTCTGCTGAGTAGTTAGCTAGTACCTGTAAATACAGGTACTAAATTAACTGTGCAGTAGTTACTGTACAGTTGGGCTCATGTAGACACTGACTGGGATCAAATTTGCACCTGGTCAGCCATACCAGAAGGGGGCCCAATCCTGGCACTGCTCAGCTCCTGGTTCCCACCAGGGACCACCCCCACCCAGTGTTGCAGGGCTCCTGGCTCCCCACAGGAACAGGGAGATGAGCAGTAGGGCTGTGCAAAACTTCGGGTGGTGATTCAGTTCAGAGGAGATTCAGCCCAATTTGGTGGTCGAATCTCCAAATCCGAATCCAATCAGGAGACCAATTTAAAGGTCCAAATCAATTCAAAGCTCTCTGAATCTTCGAAAAGATTCGGAGAGCTTAGATTCGGGCAGTCCCCAGTGGCTGCAAATGACTCCAAGCTGGTAAGTACTAGAGGCAAAAGAGGGGGCTGGGGGAGGGGGGGGGGGAACAAGAGGGGATCCCCAACCCC
>NW_005841838.1:3657207-3674572 GCF_000455745.1 Alligator sinensis
CCCCCCCACTCCCCCAGCCCCACTACCCCCTGCCTGCTCCCCCAGCCCCGCATGGCTGCCCACCCCAGCTCCCAGTACTTTAAAAAAAAGCCCCAGTGCTCACTGGGGGCTGCTGGGCAGGGGGGTGATCCCTGCTGCCCCACACTGCCCCACACTTTACAGAGGCCTGAGCAGCTCTGGGACTGGGGAGCAGCTCTGGGACTGGGGAGCTCTTGCTTACCGACCCAGCCAGGGGCTGGGTGGGATCTTTCCCACTGTTGGGGCAGCTGGCAGCAAGCCCCCAGCTAGGCGGGGATTCCCCACGCATCCAGGGGCAGCCAGGAGCTGTTCCACTGGTGAGACAGCTGGCAGCAAGGCCCTGGCTGGGCGGGACTGACCAGGGCAAGAGGCTGGAGAAGTGTTCCCTCCCTCTCAGCTGTTTTCTAGCCCCCTACCCTATTCAGACAAAAAGGGCACAGGGCTGTTCCCCTACCCTCTGGATCCCGGGCCTGACCCTAGTGTCCCCTGCCAGGCTGGGGCTGGCACTTGGGGGAGCCTAGAGCTCCCTCTGGCTGTCATATAGCAGGAGAGAAGCCCTGAACTGCTTCTGTTGGGAGCAAATTTGCTCTTGACAGGTGCACGTGTAGACATGCTCTCACGGAAAGTTTACTGCACAGTATTTGACTGTGCAGCAAGCTTTCTGTACATTAATTGCACATGTAGACACACCCACCTTAGATTATCCATCTTGCCTCATCTTATGTCATTAACAATAATGTTTCTTATTTTTAGCATTCTTAGGCACTGCAGAAAATCACTCTGATACTTCGGAACCCAAATGCAGGAAAACAGGTAAGTTATTAGCTAAATACAGAATGGAAGAATGACTTTGGAAGTAATTTCTTTGGCATTCTGATATCCCTAGCAAGGTGTTAAAGGTAATTATTGTAGCTCCTACATACTTGGCCTAGGCTGGGTTTACTAATATAGTAATAAAATGTCAGAGAGCATCCATGCTTTAATACAAAAGATGTTGGTTTGGGGCAGTGGTTCTTCACCTTTTTAGATTCAGGACACTTCTCCATGACATGTTTTAGTTTGGCAGCATCCCAGTTGAGAAGCACCATTGTGCTGCTTCACCTTACCCCTGTGCTTCTCAACTGGGCTACTACCACCAGCATGGCTGCCACAGCCAAGTGAAATTACCCAGCATGCCTTGTACTCAGCCAGGTAAGTCTAAAGCAGAAAGGAGTGGCCAGTCTTGCTGCAGCACTTTCCAATCACCCCCCACCCCCACAGCTTGGTTCCTACTCCTCCTTGAAACAGAAGCATGCAGGATAGTTCCACCTGCCCTGATGCCTCTACTTCCATAAGGCATGTGGGAGGTCATACCAGGAAGGACTGCAGCCGGATGAGGTGCTTCTGCCTACTTTAGGCTTATCTGGCTGTGCATGAGGTATGCAGGGCACCCATGCCACAACACCCCTGAAAGATTGAGAATCACTGGTTTAGGGACTTTTTCCTTTCCTAATCTATGTACTGAACTTTAACTGATTCAGTCTGGAAGAGGAACGCGTTACTGCTGAGAACTAGGACATTTCTGTATTCCTTATAAATAGTCAGTACACTTGTGCTTATGCTGTGTTACTTGCTACAGGATTAGATCAAAAGGGAGCTGTTATAGGAACCACAGAAACTACACAGGAAGGGCCAAAACAATGAAAATAAACTTCCCAATACATAGTGCAATGCAGTAGTTAGGCTAGTAGCTAAAAAAAAGGCAAGTCCTAGGGCCCATCCCTGTGTATACAGCTATTCCACTCAGGCTGAGAACCTAGAGTTCAGAGGACACTGATCAGCTAAAAATACACTCTGTAGAAGAAAGGGAGGGGCAAGCCTTCAGCTTCATGCCAATAGATTAGTTGAAAGTCAGGGTGTGGCAAGAGCAAGACTTTAGTTTTGGTTTCCAGTTCCCTGAAAGCCAAGTACCTTTTAGCAAATAAATCCTAGTTCATTCTGGAGACACTGGTTTTCTCTTGATGCATGCTATTACTGGCCCAAGGCTCTTGCAGGTGCCTTTAAGCATATTAAGCAGTAGTTCCTAACCAATGTGCTGCTTTCAACAATGCCACAGCTTGCCCATCTGTAGCACGGTGAAAGTGCCAGGCATGCCTCTTGTGGAGCCAGATCAGGAAACAAATGTGGCAGGAACAGGCACTCCTGACTGCCCTAAGGCTGCCTGCTAAACCTTTATCTGATAACTCTAATGCAGGCAGGACTATCTGCTCCTACTGCATCTGCTTCCTGATCTGACTTTGCAAAAGGCAAGCCAAATGCTTTCACTTGCTTACAGCAGTAGCAGCAACCTGGTTGAGGACCACATCATCCGAGGCAATACAACTGTGGTTCTCAACTGGGGTGCCACTAAATTCGGACAAGTTCTTGAGGGGTACCTTGAGGTTGGGAACTACTCTTCAGTAGAAGGGCTGGTAACTCAAGTTACAATACAATCCAGAGACTTTCAGGGAGTGGCTGGATATAGGTGTAACCTCTAGGGCTGTGTGAAATGGCACTGTTCTGTTTTGACTTGCGTTTTGACATTTTGATGGAAGTGTTTCATTTCGAATTTCATTTAGATTCAAAACTGCTGTTCTGTTTTGTTTTGTCAAAACAGTTTTGCTGTTTCGATGTTTCACCCATAGGCTATAATGGGGAAGCTCAAAACAGCCTATAACTTTGCCATTTCTGGCCTGATTTAAATGAAAGTTGCAGGAATAGTAGCCCCTTCTGAGCTGAGGGCATAAAGCCTGCCAAGTTTCAAGGAGATGGGTGCAGGGGTTTCAGGGAAACTGTACCTCAAAGTCTTGAAAGCAAAACTCATGTCACATGTATGTGTTAAGCCACAGAGGGGTCAAAACTGCAGACATGCTAGGCCCTGCTGAGGCCACAAAGCCTGTCAAGTTTCAAGGAGATAGGCGCAAGGGTTTTGGGGAAGCTGCACCTCAAGCTGCTGACAAGCAAAACTCATGACATGGGTGACCCTGTGTGTGTTAAGGCACAGCAGGGTGAAAGCTGCAGGCCTGCTAGCCCCTGCTGTGGCCACGAAGCCTGCCAAGGGTCAAGGAGATCAGTGCAGGGGGGTTCTGGGTCCCTGCACCTCTAGCTGCTGACAGGCAAAACTTGAACACACAGCTCAGTAACTGACACCAAGACAGAAAGCAGAGCAGTTCAAACAGTGCTGCTTTTTATGCAGTTTTTCCATCCCTCCCCCAGAGCACTGGGATTGGAAGGGACCTCGGGAAAGGATGACAGTCACTGACCAGCTACATAGTCAATATGAGAGTACTCTTTTCCCCCTCCCTCTCCTTACTTTAGTTTCTGTTTCCCTGCAGGCAAACCCAGCTTGAGCTTCAAAACTCAAAACGTTTTGAAAATTTTGAAATGTTTTGACTTGCCTCGTTTCGTTTCAAGGCTATTTCAAAGCTCTCTGTTTTGTTTTGATTTCACTGTTTCAATCTCGAAATGAGTCAAAACAGCTTCGAAATGAAACTGCTGGTGAAATTTTGCGCAGCTCTAATAACCTCCAGAAAAAGTGGAAACGTGAAAGCGTTTCTCAGGACTGGAAAAATGTTTTGAAAGGCCAACCTACTTTGCGACCAAGACAGATATATATACCCTGGCCAATTTATTACATTGTCAGTTTGAATTGTGCAGCAGCATTGCACAGATACTAGCCTGAAAAATACTCTTGAAAGACCTAACTTCATTTCTCACATGAGAAAAAAAAAAAGAGAAAATGCATAATCCTGCAAAGCCAAATGTAACCATCCTTTGGAAATACAACATTATATATACTAGCAAAGAATGACAGCATTACATTTACCAAAGTTCAAAATAAACTTGAAGTCAATACTGAGATTTCTCAAAGGGAATATTATGGTAATAATGTCACCACCATGAAGTCTCAGGTTACCAAACAACAGAAACAATGACCTATAGTTCTATGGACTAAATGCACATGATCTCATACATTCTCGGAAGCTAAGCTTTCCTGTATCTGGTTTATATTTGAAAGGGAAACTGCCTGGGAATTCCAGATCTCATAGTTGTGGTTGAACACTAAGTAAATATTGGACCACAGAACCTGAATGAGTGAAAAGGCTTTTTTCGTTCCGTTGTGGCAACTAAGATGATATACAGTAATGATAATAATAATAATAACAATGTAAACAGGAAAAAACCATAGAAACCGCTGAGCTTTAAAAGCCATTGAGGAGAAGCAAAAAGGGTTGTATCCATATTACTAGTCAATTAATTAAAAAATCAACCAAGCCTTTTTTTTTTTTTAACATTGCTTTAAAGAGCAAGTACATGCCATAGCCAGGAATCCTCCATACTCCCTTTGACAAATGCAAAACTAGGGCCAAATGTTGTGCATAGGCTATTGCTATTGCTTCTTTTGAAATTTGTGTTGATTATCAGACAGTCAGGCAAACAAAATGGTTTCATTCCTCTAAATGAGGCTTGTCATTATTGAGTGGAGAATTTTAATGAGGCCTGGACCTATTCGCTAGTAGAGTTACATCTAGGTACAGAGCCAAAATCAAGGGCTTTATTGTGCATGCATCTTTCTGGATCTTATGCAGCATTATGGTAGTGGACCATGACTGGAAGGTTGAGCACAAACTATTATTCTGCTTTATGACTTCATCCTTGGCAATAAAATACATACTGGGGGGAAGTTATCTTACAGCTTGAAGCTATCTGGAAGGAAGATGGGCCAGAAACAATGAGCACGTTCTTTTAAAAAAATGAAGACAGTCCAGAATCTTAACAATGTGCATTTTATCATACAGCCATGTTAGCTGGCTCCTCTTTGAAGTTCTGTTAAACACATTAGTGCATTTCAGAGGTTTAATGCCAAGCCTTTTGTTTGTGGTAAATCAAAATACTCTGAAGATTTGATACATGTCTAGTGTGTTATGCCATCTGTTCTGAGATCCTCTATAGCTTGTTTGACTTCTGGTGTGAAAATTAACTTTTCCTTACAATTGTTTATTTCATAAAGTGGATTCCCCTGCTGTGTCTACAGTGAACAGTAGTTTCTTATCCGTGACTTTGAGTGGTTCTCCAGTGAACTCCAGCTCCTTCTCTCTCCTACACATACCATTTTCTGTTACCACTATAAGTCCAACAGGAAGAAGTTTTATAGCTCCTGGTAAGTATGCTCCAGCTACTCATTTCCATGCCTCACCCAGGGTGATATCAATGAAAACATCTTAAGTATTTGTCTTAAACTTAGTCAAAGATGGGGAGAGCAATATATCACTTAAAACTGTGATAACAGCTATAACTGAATCCATTAGTGGAATTAAAGGTCACTTAAGGAAGGACAGCGAAAGTGAATGGCTCATAAACAATGCAGTGGAATGAGACTTCTGTTTATTCTGCACATTATAGGATATGATCGTAATAGTCACTAAAAGATAAAAACCTAAATCATGGGTGTTTCTAGGGATAGCATGTACATGTTTTTAATCAAATTTTTATATAATTTATTTTGACATCTATTTGCTCTCCAAATACTATTTTTTATATTTAATTTGGGGAAAAACTCTTTAGATTTTGATTTTGCTATGATTTTTTTTATTTTGCTTTGTTCCACTGTGGTGTTTATCATAGAACAAACTCAAATGAACCAGGAAGAGTTTGAAGTTAAGCGTGGACTATGGAAGCAACTGAGTAACAACCTTTTTGCATGATATTAGTTGAAACAAGACATACAGGCCAGACAGTGTTTAAGTTCCATAGAAACTCTGTGCTGTGGCAGATCAAATGACAAGCTCTGCATCATCATAAAAAACTTTTGGGCTGAAGTCATATAGAGGAGAAACGCTTGCTACCAGCGCAAGCTACAGAATAAACAGCCGCATGGAAACCTGCAGGGCAGAAGACAGTGGGTATGAACAGGTGTTCATTTCTAATGATGGAAATTTCTGGGAAACTAGAAATCTTTCATGGAGATGGGGGAAGTGCTGCCATCCCATCTCCCCTGCACCTTTCCCAGACTGGGGTGATTCCAGTCTGGGGAAAGCATGGGGAGCAGAGGCTGGGAGGGCAGTGGGGGAGTGGAGAAGTGGGGAAATATTCCCCCCTCCCCTTTGCCTTCCCCAGATTTAGGGTCACTCCAGTCTGGGGAAGCATGGAGAGCATTGCCCCCCTGCTCCCTCCCTTCCTAGATGGGTAAGAGACTGGGAGGGTGGGGAGCAGTGGGGCAACACTCCCCCCTCATGCGTTCCCTAAACTGGGGTGTCCCAGATCTTGGGGACACGTGGGCAGCAGTGAGCAGCTGCATCTCTCCTTTCCTCACTGCCTGCCACCCGTGTCTCTGGGAGAGTGGGGAGCAGCAGGGCAACACTTCCTATGCCTTTTCCAGACTGATGTGTCCCCATCTCAGAAAGTTTCAAGAGAGGAGGAGAGGGGCAGTGGCAGCTCAACTCCTCCATGATCGGGAGGAATTGAGCTGTGAGGAAATGCTCCCCAGTCTGGGGAAGGCACAGGGGAACCTGCTATTCAACAACTCCCGATTACAGAGGAGTGGAGCAGAAATGTATAGGCATTCATTCTAGTGAGACAACCTCTCTCAGGGGGGTTCTTCCTGGTATCAACCTGAAAGTTGTTTCTCCCAGGTGGGGCAACTTTCCTTTGGAAGAAACTAAATGAACACCTGTGCACTGGCAATTAGGGTTCTGCAAAATTTCACCAGCCGTTTCATTCCGACACTGTTTTGACCAATTTCGAGGTCAAAACAGCAAAATCAGAATGAAACAAGGGCCATCGAAATAGCCTCAAAACAAAACAAGGCTGATCAAAGCATTTCGAAAGTTGAAACATTTTAACCATAGGCTGGGGATGGGAAGTCAGTCCAGCTGGCCTGACTTCCCATTCCCAGTGCAAGATCTAGCAGGGGGCAGGAGGCAGCCCAGCGGAGCTGCTTCCCGGTGCCCTTCAGTAGATCGCCCCGGGGATGGGAGGCAGCCCAGCGGGGCTGCTTCCCCACCCCCTGTGCTTCATTGTGCCAGCACAATCAAGGGCGGGGTTGGGGAAGCAGCCCCACTGGGCTGCCTCCCGCCCCCAGCATGATGAAGCGCAGGGGTCAGGGAAGCAGCCCCACTGGGTTGCCTCCCGCCCCCGGCGCGATCAAGCACGGGGTTCGGGGAAGCAGCCCCGCTGGGTTGCCTCCTGCCCCTGGTGTGATTATGCGCGGGGGTTGAGGAAGCAGCCCCGTTGAGCAATCTAGCGTTGGGGATGGGAAGTCAGCCCAGCTGGTCTGACTTCCCATCCCCAGTGAAACTTGAAACAGTGGCAAAACAGCCTTTCTGTTTCAATGGAACAAAATGGAACAGCTGTTTTGACTCAAAATGAAATTCGAGAAGAAACACTGTTTCGTAGAACTGTCAAAACTCGAGGCAAAACAACAGTGCCGTTTCGCGCAGCCCTACTGGCGATCTCTACCAACAAAGTGGTGATTTAAACAATGCCTGTACAGGGCCAGTGGTAATGTGTGAGTCTTGCTATTTTGAGGGGAGCATATCAGTTACTTCAGGTTCTCTAATAGATACTCTTGCAAACAGTAGACTTCTTCAGTTAGCCGTATACTAAAATTCCCCTGTATGGGTCACAGACATCTGCGTTATCTTCAATATTGTACATTCATTGTGAATAATGTGTCTCTTAATAGGATGCCTTTGACAATTAATTATTTAACCAGCAATAGATTTTGCTGTTCAGTCACTCCCCAGTTGAGATTAGTTGTCCAGAAAGTGTACCCCTCTGTGCAGGAAAAGCTCCTTTCCTGGCACTAGACCTAAAGTCCTTAAAATCAAGTGAGTACAGATATTGCTCTCATTATCAATATTTTCTACAGGTTCCATACCAAACTGTCTCCCTGTTAGTGCTAAAGGGATTCAAGTGATTCCAGGTTTTCCAGCCCTTCCTCAGCAGATAATTAGTTTGCCTGTAAGAAACGGTGCCTCTGATATTATCATATGTCCAGGTAAGGGCAATAATGTTTTAGCCACTTTTTAAAATCAGTTCTATCAAAGTCCTGTAGCTCCTAGTCATAATTGCTCTGCAGCTGTTGTGAAGTCATACTGGCTAGCAAATCCATTCATTTGCTTATTTTATTTCCAGGGTCCTCCTTCCCCACTGAAACATCACAGTTGGCATCACCCATTCTTCCAGTCAATTTATCTGGTAAATACAAGATGGCTTTTCTTTATGTACAGTATCTCTGAAAGCATGAGGTTGTTTCTATGCACACAGAACCTAGCTCTTTCCTGCATATTTTGTCATGTTGGATTTCCTTATAGCATTATGCTGGCATTTGGTACTACGTAACATAACTGGTAATCTCTTTTCTCAAGGCTTAGCCCAGTCCAGAATACTAGTTAGAATCTTAATTGAAAGTTGGAGCTACAAAGCCAGGTATATTTCAGTAGCCAGATCATCTGCACTCATCACAAAGTCCTATCTCCTGGACTCTAATCTGTCCAAATTGTTTATGGAGCCACTCACAGGCCTGGTATCTTCACAATCCTGAGTCAGAAGTGGTGTGGGTGCTATTTTTAGCTAGAATTAGAATCAATCATAGAATAGAAAATGATTCTGCCCCAGCCCACTAACCATTTGCCCCAGCCCACTAATCATTTGCCCCAGCCCACTATTTTTGTTGCCCTTTTCTGGAGTCTCTCCAATTTGTCCACATCCTTCTGTAGTGGGGAGCCCAAAACTGGACACAGTACTCCAGATGTGGCCTCACTAGTGATGAATATAGGGGACAAATCACTTCCCTTGATCTGCTGACAATGTTCCTACTAATTTAGCCAACTATGTCATTAGTCTTTTTGGCAACAAGGGTACAATGTTGGCTCATATTCAGCTTATTGTCCACTATAGCCCCTATGTCCTTTTCTGCAGAGCTGCTGCTTAGTCAGTCAGGCCCCAGCCTGTACTGTTGCATTGGATTGTTCCGTCCTAAGTGCAGGACTTTGCACTTGTCCTCGTTGAACCGCACAAGATTTCTTTTGGTCCAGTCCTCCAATTTGTCTAGATCTTGCTGAATCCTAACCCTACTCTCCAGTATATCTACTACTCCCCGCAGCTTAGTGGCATCTGCAAACTGGCTGAGGGTACACTCCATCCCATCTTCCAGGTCACTGATGAAAATATTAAACAAAACTGGCACCAGAATCAACCCCTGGGGCACTCCACTTGATACTGGCTGCCAGCTAGACATCGATCCATTGATTACTATCCTCTGAGACTATCCATCCAGTTTTCTATCCACCTTGCAGACTATTCATCTAACTCAGACTTCCTTAGCTTGCTTGCAGGAATGTTGTAGGATACTATATCAAAATCCTTGCTAAACTCAAGGTATATCATAGTCACTGCTCTTTCCATATCCACAGAGTAATTCATCTCATTATAGAAGGCAATCAGGTTGGTCAGGCATAACTTGCCCTTGGTGAATCCAGGCTGACTGTTCCTTCTTCTCCTCCAAGTGCTTAGAATATTCTTTAATTTATATATATTAATTGATATATTGCTATATATCTGCTGCCAGGAAAGTGGAATTCAACCTGTGTATGTTCAACAGGCACTAAAACCAGAAATAAAACATCTTCTCTTCTGACTGGTCTTTTCTCTGAAGTCTGATTTAGAAGTCAAACAGATGCTGTAGAGACTCCAAAGCTCTTCAGAGCAAAGCAAAGCACATGCAGGTGACAAACAGTCCCTCCTGTCATAGCAGTCTGCCTCCAAAGATTTTCTCCTCACTGTCAAGCAGCTATTAATCCTTGGAGCTCTTCTTTAAGTGGTTGTGTACCTGGTTCCCGGGTTCTCTTAGTGTATCTCTGTTGTTGAGTACAGTTACGGTAGGTGTTATTGCCCCCTAGTGGCTATTTAGCTTTCTAAATGCATCTGAACTAACAAGTGAGAATTTTGAAGGTACAACAGAGGATGTCTTTCTGGTTTCTGTAGTTGTAAGGGACACCACACAAAATTGGACCCATGTACTTTTATGTTACTTTACCCAACAGCACAAAGTGCACTAGCATTTCAGAAACCTAGAATGAGGCCTTACACTTAGACTCCCCCAGCAAACATGCCAACAGATGAGTGGAGAAGGAAGCAACAAGAAAATCATTTCTTTGTTCTTCACTAATTTTCCTACTTTCTATTACCTCTTGGCTTATTTGACTTATTGCCATTGAACTCTCATCTACATGCCTCATTATAGTTTTCATTTTGGTTTTTGTACTCTCTTTTATTAACCATCTTCACTCTTCCCTACATGTCCCCCAGCTTCTCACATTCACTCCTGCCTCACTCTAGCATTTCCTGTAATTATTTAATTATTTTCTATATTCAGTACCTGCTCACTTGCTGATCCTTTGCCTTACTCTTTCCTAGTTCAGTCACCTTCTCAGGCATCTGCTGCTAACAGCTAACAGTGAACTCTTTCTCCCTACAGAACTTAAGTTAATTAAATTTGGGGCTAATAACATTGGGTATAGTGAAGGGATTTCCTGATGCTGCTCCCATGGTCCCTTATCTCCTGGGAAACTGTAGATTGTAATAGGCTATTTTAGGAGGGTACTGGTAGAGCTTTTACCTTGAGTAATCCAAAGAAGTGTCTGATACAGGCCTAGTTTATTCCATTATCTAGATGATGCTGTAACAGGAAGCTTGGTGCTTCGTCTACTTTAAGGCAGGCAGGCTTCGGCTGAGGCAGATGCAGAAGGAAGACAATTATGGACCACGCCTGAGAAGGAACCTGTAGGTGTGGCCAGGGCTGATTGTGGAGTCATCTGACCCAGGGGAGGGCTGGGTTTAGATCGGATATAAGCCCAGGCCCTGAGCTGAGCCAGCAGTAAGATCCTGGAGGCTTCTGAGGGAACATCTCCTAAGCAGGATGCCTATAGCTCCTCAGTGCCAGCACAAAGAGAACAGAACTTCCTGCAGCAATCTGGAGGTTTGGGAAGAGACTATGGGGAGGAGGAGGTCATCCTTGGGGGTCTAGTAAGGGGGTCCAAGAGCCCAGAGAGGGGCTGGGAGTGAGCCCAGAGAGGGATTGAGTAATGGATTCGAAGGGTCCACAAGCCTGGAGAGGGGCTTAGTGTGGCACCAGGGGCTCCAGGAGCCCAGAGAGAGACTGAGTAAGGGACCAGAGGGTCCAAGAGTCCAAAGGGGCTGAGTGTGTGACCTGAGGGTCCGATAGTGTGGAGTGAGGCTGAGAGCATAGAGAGAGAACATGAGAGAGTGATGACACCTGCAAAGCTTGAGGCATGGTGTAGGGATGGAATGGAGCCACACAAGTAGCCCATAAGGCAATGACCATAGACACTTGGTGGTCATTAGAATGAGAGCAGATTGGTGAAGCCCTGGGGCAGTCTCCCTTATATAAACCAAATATATCAAGGCATGGCAGAAAAATGAATGGATGACTGCCCACAGAGACCAGAGTGGGTAGGGCTGAAGGACCCCAAGGGCTTTACAGCCACCCCTGGAGATGACCCTGTTACAGATGCCACTAGAGTTCTTGCTTTCCAAGATAAGGGCTGGACTCTTTTTGAAGACATCTATATGGCCCAGTGCAGTAGCATACAGTGATATCTGACCTAATCTGAATGAGCTAACTTAAGTACCAGAAGCAGTCCAGCCTTATTAGCATGACACTCCACCTGCGCTGACATACTCTGGTCTTCAGCACAGTTAATTAGTTTGGGGAGAGTACTGGATTAATGCATTTATACTGCTTCTGTTACCCAACCTACCTCTGGATAGCACTGCATGGCAGTCATAGGTCTGCCTGTTGGACAAGCATAGTAAAGTCTCAGACCGGTTGCTGTAACATCAGGTTGTCTGTACTGCAACAGCAGCATGGGAAGGACTAGGCCAAGGTCCTGGACCTAAGGCATGCCCCAGATGCAGAAGCTTTCCAGTTCCAGCTCTGGGTTCATCCTCAGAATCTGTCTCAAGCCTTCAGTCTCCAGCAGACTTTGAGACAAGCCTGGTGCAGCCTCACTGACAGATTTCCAGGTCTGGAGCATGTTAGCAGGCTCAGCTACACAGGGACTAGATGGCACATGCTCAGCCATGCCCACTGCAATATGACAGACATACCTAATATGGCCATAGACTGTGGCACAAAATCATGCCTTCTGGAGCCAAAAATGCCTTAACCACTCTGCCACCAAGCACCAGTTGTGCCACACACATAAATCATCATACATTACTCATAAGGGCTGATGGTGGGACTCCTCCAGTGTATGGTTCTGCAAATCTCTGTGGTAATTATGGGCACACATTAGACGGGATCAGAAATACAACTCCTTTTGGCTCCTGGAGGGGTATATATTAGGCCTGAATTTGGCCTAAGTGGATCTATTCAAGCCTTTTGGTGGAATGTGCCCCCAAGAATGAAAACTCTTAAGAAATAGTCAAAACTCACAAGTTTTCTGAGGGTTGAGTGCTGCTCTTGTATAAATGTTCTAAAGAGGATGTCTCTTGCCATATTATATCATTTTGGGTTGAGTGAAAGCTGGTGAGTGTAACAGCTGTTTTTTATTTTGGGCAAGCTGAAAATTTAAATGGAGATCTTTCTTAGAACCAGATGGCTGAAGGAACAGGTGCACTACCCAGAATACAGGCACATAAAAATACTTGAGTAGAAAATGATCCGGGTGACCCTAGAAGTTTCCCTAAGAACTGGTCAGCCAACACAGAAAAAGCAGGAAGCCAAAGTCACAACCACAAACAATACAGAGTGTTGCCCAAGACTAGCTGAAAGAAGCTGGTAGCCAAAGAAACTGTTTCCAATCTAATTCCTATTATATTCATGGTTTCCTGGTCTTTTGTCTGCATGGAAGGCAAGACAGTGACACCTTACACACTAATAATTCAGTGAGGAATAAGCTTTCATAGATTCATAGATGCTAGGGTCGGAAGGGACCTAAATAGATCATTGAGTCCGACCCTCTGCATAGGCAGGAAAGTGTGCTGGGTTCAGATGACCCCAGCCAGATGCCTATCTAACCTCCTCTTGAAGACCCCCAGGGTAGGGAGAGCACCACCTCCCTTGGGATCCCATTCCAGATTTTGGCCACTCTGACTGTGAAGAAGTTCTTCCTAATGTCCAGTCTAAATCTGCTCTCTGCTAGTTTGTGGCCATTATTTCTTGTGACCCCAGGGACGCCTTGGTGAGTAGAGCCTCACCAATTCCCTTCTGCGCCCCCATGATGAATTTATAGGCAGCCACAAGGTCGCCTCTCAACCTTCTCTTGTGGAGGCTGAAGAGGTCCAGGTGCCCTAATCTCTCCTCATAGGGCTTGGCCTGCAAGCCCTTAACCATACGAGTGGCCCTTCTCTGGACCCTCTCCAGGTTATCCACATCCCTGTTGAAGCGCGGTGCCCAAAATTGCACGCAGTACTCCAACTGTGGTCTGACCAGCGCCCGATAGAGGGGAAGTATCACCTCCTTGGTTCTGTTCATCATGCATCTGCTGATGCACGATAAAGTACAGTTAGCTTTGCCGATGACTTTGTCACACTGATGATTCATGTTCATCTTGAAGTCCACTAGGACTCTGAGATCCCTTTCTGCTTCCATGCTGCCAAGCAGGTCATTTCCTAGGCAGTAGGTATGCTGGACATTTTTTCTCCCTCAGTCCAGTACTTTGCATTTCTCCTTATTAAATCGCATTCTATTGTTTTCTGCCCATTTGTCCAACCTGTCCAGGTCTGCCAGTTACTGTTCCCTGCCCTCCAGCGTGTCCACTTCTCCCCACAGTTTTGTATCATCTGCAAACTTGGACAGAGTACACTTCACTCCCCCGTCCAAGTCACTGAGGAGACACACCGTGGGATGTGTCTGGCTGCTGCCCTGGAAAGTAAACTAAGAAATGAAGAGAGTGAATTGACCCACTCTCCAAGCTTGAAGATAGCATCTGGTTCTCTGTCACAAGGATTCAAGGCTTCAGGCACATGCAGGATAAAAGGTACACACTTATAGCAACAAAATTACCGCCAGTATGGAGTGGGTGGGATACCATATCGAAGGCCTTCCTGAAGTCTAAGTAAACGATGTCTACCCCTACTCCTGCGTCCAGGTGTTTTGTAACCTGGTCATAAAAAGAGACTAGATTAGTCAGGGATGATCTACCTGCTACAAACCCGTGCTGGTTTCCCCTCAGCATAATTTTTCCTGCTGGGCTCTCACATGTATGAGCCTTAATAATCTTTTCAAAGACTTTACCAAGGATGGAGGTGAGACTGACTGGCCTGTAGTTGCTTGGATGCTCCTTCCTCCCCTTCTTGAAAATAGGGACCACTTTGGCCCTTTTCCAGTTCTCCGGGACCTGGCCTGTGCGCTAAGAGCGCTCAAATATTCTTGCCAGTAGCTGTGCAATGACATCAGCCAGTGCCTTCAGTACCCTCAGATAGAGCTCATCCGGGCCTGCCAACTTAAACACATCCAGTCCTTCCAAGTGACTCTGCACTATCTCAGGGTCAACGCTTGGTAGTCTGGCACCCTGCTGTTGTCTTTCTGCAATCCCATTGTGAGACTTGTCTTGCCCCTTGCTTAGGAACACTGAGGCAAAGAACTCACTGAGGAGTTCGGCCTTGTCCCCCCTGTCTGTCACCAATTGCTTTTGCCCATTCAATAGTGGTCCTATACCACCCTGGGCCTTCCTTTTACTTCTTATATATCTGAAAAACAATTTTTTGTTATCCTTAACTTGGGATGCCATCCTCAGCTCCATGGTAGCTTTGGCCTTTCTAACTGCCTCCCTACAACTGTGAGCTGAGGAGGTATACTCCTCTTTAGTAATTTCTCCCTGTTTCCACTGCTTACATGCCCCACTTTTTGCCCTTAGGCTGCTCTGGATTTCTCTGGTTAGCCAAGGAAGCCTCTTGGCCCCTTTCCCCTGCATTGGGATTGTCTCCCTCTGTGCCTGAAGGATCGCTTCCTTAAGGCACAGCCACCCTTCCTGGGCTCCCATCTCACGAAATCTCTTACCCTGCAATGCGTCATTGACTAAACGCCTGAGCTCGCTGAAGTCAACCTTGCTAAAGTCTAGCACTTCAACCCTACTAGTTACCTTTCCCACTGTATGCCTTATGATGAAATCTATTATTTGGTGGTCACTGTCCCCCAGGTGACCACTGATCTGTAGGTCCCCTACCATGTCATCCCACATTGCCAGTACCAGGTCCAGTAAGGCATTCCCCCTAGTGGGACCATGTACATCCTGCATCAGGTGGACGTCCTGCACACAGGATAGGAACCTGCATGAATGGTGGGAATTTGCTGTCTGTGTCTCCCAGCAGATGTCAGGGTAGTTTAGGTCCCCCATGACTACCACTTCCCTAATCTTTATGGTCTCTGAGAGCTGCCTCAGGGGTTCCAAGTCTAGTTCTTCCCCTTGGTGTAGGGGTCTGTAGCAGACCCCTACCACTAAATTCCTTTCCCCTTGACCTACATGTATCTTAACCCACAATCCTTCTACTTTCTCCTCCTCCAATTCCATTTTGATAAGGGTCGATGTATAACACTCCTTGACATAGAGCGCAACCCCTCCCCCTCTCCTCCCTACTCTATCCTTTCTGTGTAGCTTATAGCCCCCAATGTGTGGGCCATAAGAAACAATTTTCATAAGGAACAACTTACTTTGTCAGAAGCGATCAATGCACCTGCAGGGAGGAGGGGTTCTATGTTACGTTAACATTTTTTGCATGCATTTATCACTGAAATAGACATATGTAAATGATTACATTTGTCATTATCTACCAAGCACTTCAGTCATTTTGACTAGCCACACTGATGAGAATTGTAAAGACTAATAAGTGAATATTCAAGTCAATTTTCTTAAATTGCTTTTTCTCCACCAGGTGTAGAAATTTCCAAGGGATCACAAATTCCTTTTGTTCCTTCCAAACAAACTCAGAAGAGACCAAGTAAGTTTTGATCCTTTAAATTGCTTTGCAGCCTCTCTGAACAGCCAGAATATTAGCTTTTGCTCTAGATTCAGCTGATTGTTGTCTTGTGGAACATGTTTGGAGCTGTGTGAAGTTTTCGAAGGAGAATTCTATCATTTCTTACATATTATGAACAAAAGGCTTTCTGGAAACTGTCAGATGCCAAATGATTCATGCAATTAGAAAACATCCAGAAGCTATGCTGAGTTGCATTTCTTTTAATATACTTGATTATTCAATACACACATGCTTTTTTCTTCATTCTAGAGCCAGTGGAAGCTTTCTGCATGTCACTGAAGGATTATTTCTGTGATGTGTGCAAGTTCATGCCCATGGAGCGTGAAGTAACTCTCGATCAGCTCTACATTGAAGGGGCTCTTTTGCAAGGTCAACATGAAACAAAGAGTGGAAAGAATATCATCAAGGGCATAGAGAAAGAGCCAGTTATATATGATTTGGAAGAGAAGGAAAAAACGGCTTTAGAAAGAAACCAAATATTTCAAGTCCCAGGAGGAAAAGATCTGGAAACCAAAATAATTGTGTTACTGGGAAAAGCAGGAATGGGCAAAAGTATTCTTGTTCAAAAGATCTGTCAAGATTGGTCCAATGGCAAGTTTTCTCAGTTTGAGTTTGTCTTTTTGTACGAATGCAGAAGACTGAGCTTGCCTGAGAAGCGATACAGCCTGAAGGATTTGCTACTTGAAGTCTTTGTCAGACCTCAAGAGGGAAAAGAGGAAGTCTTCAAGTACATATTGCAAAATCCCAGTAAAGTCCTCCTCATTTTTGATGGTTTTGAAGAACTGCAGGATCATGATGGCTTTACACATTTCCCAGACTGCCAATCTTACAAGGAGCTGTACAGCATGAGAGAGCTATTTGCAGGGCTCTTCCAAAAGAAGATACTCAGTGGTTGTACTTTATTACTAACAGCTAGACCCAAAGACAAGTTGAATCAGTACTTATCCAAAGTGGACAAGATAATTGAAATGGTAGGGTTCTCTCCACAACAGGTAGAATTATACATATCCAGATACTTTGAAGGATTACCGTACTGCAATGATTCCATTAAATTAATCAAAGATTGTCAGTATCTATTCAGTCATTGTTATAGCCCTGTCATGTGTAGATTCATTTGTTTTCTCTGTGAGATGGTGTTTGAAACGGGACACAAAGACTTGCCTTCAACACTGTCTACTCTCTTACTAAAATTCTTTCAAGAAAAACTGACACCTGCACAAACAGATGGGACAACCATAAAAAATCAACAGAACATTGTCAAGCTAGCTCAGGTAGCCTGGAGTCTTGGTGAACAGCATCAAAATGCTCTGAAGAGTGATCTCTT
>NW_005841838.1:3674603-3677746 GCF_000455745.1 Alligator sinensis
AATTAAAGAGTTTGCTCTGAAACATGGCTTTGTACTACCATTTACATTCCCAAAGCAATCAGGCAACAAGGAAGAAGAATTTGGCAGTGTATTCTCAAATTTCATCATCCAAAATTTTCTGGGTACACTTCATCTGGTGCTTGCAGAAGAGATCAAGGATAAAAGCCTCACAAAGTATTTTTCATTCCCATCCAGGAAGAAAAAGTCTCATAATTGGTTAGATTTGATGCCTCAGTTTTTGGCTGGAATATTATTCCTGCAGGATGACCCATACCTGTGTTCCCTTTCAAATAAAGATGTAAAGAAAATCATAACCAAGAAACAAAAAACACTCTTAAAATATATTAAAAGAGTACAGATAAGCAATCTCTGTCCAGAAAGGCTACTTGAGCTTTTCCACTGTGTTTATGAAACACAAGACCGTTATCTTTTGCAGAATATAGCTTTAAGACTTGAACGAGAGCTGTCTTTTCTGGGCACTCCGCTCACCCCACCTGATGTCTATGTGCTACGTTCTATTTTAAAAAGGTCAAAAAAGGAATTTGCCCTGGATCTGAGGAACAGTGCCATTGATCTACAGGGGATGAAAGACCTGGTTGGCCTGAAGAACGTGACATCATTCAGGTTAGCCATTCCTTGTTGATAATACTGTGATGCCGTGGTGTAACACAAGAGGAGTCAGTCTAAATTAATTTCCTTGTTTTTTGTCACTTACAGAGCTTCCCTCACTGATATGATCAGGCTCTGGGAGTCATTAGAGCAAACACAGGAATATGAGCTGCTGAAGATTTCAATACAAAAATTTGCAATTGATCCATTTAAGGCTAAAACAATGAGGGACATCAGTGATCTTTCTGGCTTTGTACACATGCAAGAGAAAATGATCCATTGGTAAGATCCATTCATAAATAATGACCTATTTACATGTGAGTGCTTATGAATTATGAATCCTAGAGAGAGAAGTCCCCCAGCTGTTCACAGGGCAGGTAAAACAATGCAATGAAAGTATCCCTGTTGCCCCACCAATGTTTGCTATCTTGATGTGTAGCAGCCATCTTTGGGGAGCTCAAATCTTACTTCAGTCTTTGTACTGAAACTGCCAACGAAGAAGCCAGTTAGAAGTGGTGTTTTTTTCAATGTCTCCCCTCTATAGTTTTTAATACACTGCCTTTTAATACCTTTGAGGTATGTACCCTACAGTGAGTCTGCCCTATAGTGATTACTCCATAAGTGGCTGTAATCTTATAGATTTGGTCCTTTAAGTCAGGAAGTAAAAGCTTTTTTTTTTTAGATCTATACATTCTGAGTTCATTGCTGCACACTTGAAATATGTGTCTTGTTTTTATACCTTTTGTTAAATATGTATTTGCTTCAAAGATTAAAATTCCATGTGTAAGTTTTGTTTTTTCTGCTGTTACAATAGTTGCTAACATATGCCTTATTCTATTGTGATTTATTTAGCATGAAAGAGACATCTGGTTGCCAAATTCATGAAATTCCTGCTATCAGAAACCTTAAAAAATTAGAATTTGCGTAAGTAACATGTCTCTCCACTTGCTGACTTCTAAATTGTAGACTACTATAAGAATTTAATTCATTTTGCTGCAGGTTATTGACTATAAAAATATTAAGTAAAATCCATGTATTTACATTCTGCTAATTCAGACAAGGATTAAAAATTTATCACCAAAAAAAGGAAATGCCAATTTCCAAACCCTCCATTGGTATAGAACAAAAAGAAAATCCACTGGTAGTATCCTGTTCTAATCAGTGTCTTTTTCATACACTAGGGTTTGTGAATTATGACAGGTGCTTGTTCTGTGATATTCCTATATAATCAAGGATGCTAAATTGATTTATGCCAGCTAATTTATGTTGTCCTTTCAGCTGTAAAGTATACTGCAGGTATTTTCCCTCATTAATAGGGAAAATTTCCATTTCTCGTTTCTGCAAAATTACAATCATATAAACAAACCACTGTTAATCAAAAGTTCCTTCCCGTTCACAGTGAGCCAACTGAGTGGCATCATTATTCAGCATTTTTCAATTGATTTTGGATTGTATCTTGGCCGTGATTCAGCTACCAAAGAAGAGATTATTGCACAAAAATGATAAAGTTGAAAGCTTTTCTTTTCCCCTACCATGTCATGTTGATCATGACAGAACAAACAGAGGGGCACTGACAGCTGTGCAAGCCCCCGCTCTAATTCATGGAGTTTTACATAAAGTGCCATGAGTTAGAGCTTCCCTTGCCCCCTTGACCCAACAGACATTCCTCTGTTGGGTCAGGCAGGGGGGAAGCACAGGTATCACACTCCACTTTGGAGCCAGTCAAGCCCGAGGAGCCTGCCTGTGGCCTTTTACCCCCTCCTCCAAGCTCCAGTGCTGTCTGCAGGAAGGGAGTGAGGGGAAAGGGGAGGGGAGTGAGCTGCAGGCTGAGGGATTCCTGGCCTAAGCTGGAGGGGAGATGGGGGGCTGATACAGAGTGTCACTGTATATCTTCAGACTAAAACATGTTTGCTTCACCTGAGGTAAGTTTGGTAAGAATGAATTACAATGAATTAACTTACCCTTCAAATTGATATTGTTGTACTAGCTCCAGATGGCCTCCAAATGCAGCTGGTATTTGCATTCAGATGTTGACTTTGAGGCTAAGTACAGACATTTGGGGAAGTTAAATCAGGTTCTAAATAGCCACCCAATTAAAACTTAGCTCTGTGCGGGCCGGGCACGAGCCAGGCCCTTTTTCGTGCTGCACGCGGGCTGTGGCCAGCAGCCCGGGCACGCGGGGTCGGAGAGAGGGCGCGTCAAGCTAGAATTAGGCACAGACTCGTAGCGGTAGATTTAAAGATTGTTTACTTACACCGGAGATGGTTGCGGTGCAGGCTGGAAAACTTGCTTGAGTTGCGGTTACAGACAGGAAAGAAGAGAGGCAGACAAGAGTTCTAAACTCGCGAACTCTAGCCCAATCCGGTTGGAGGCTCTAAACCGTGAGCCCGTCGTGTCAACCGAAGAAAGTACTCGTCCGAAAGAGCTCTGAATAAACTCACACGAAGTTTGCTAGGCTCCGTGGGTCCTTCTGCTCACTCATCCACACGAAGTTTGCTAGGCTTCGTGGGTTCGGTTCTTTTGCGTGCAGGGAG
>NW_005841838.1:3677976-3696949 GCF_000455745.1 Alligator sinensis
TGCAAAGAAGCTGTAATTTAGCGGGAACAATTTAGCAGTGCCGAAGCACACAAAAACAAAAATCACACCCTTTGGGTTGTGACAAGCTCGTCTTGGTGTTGACCTTACACTTACAGACTCCGTCTCAGTGACTGGCAATCAGCCTAAACCTGGAGCTGAGATGTTCCATGTGTACAAACTGGTCTAAGAAGTAGAGAACCTGGTCTAAGATAAAGCTGGATCTACATAATATCAAACTTATTCAATCTAGGTCAAACTGGTGCATGGAACTTCTGTACACTTTCCCTGGAGCTGTTCTTTTCACCCCTCCCCTTCCTCCACCCCCTACACTGGGCTACTTTCCCCCCCCCTCAGCCCTTTGTTCCCCTCCTCCGCCCAACCAGGCAGCCCTCTCAACCCCCATCCCACAAGCTGTTCTGGGTGCAGCCACTTTTATCAGCATTTGCTGGAGCCAACATGCCAGAGCAGAGCAAATAAATCCCAGTGCAGGGTGAGGCCAGAGGGATAAAGGTGTAGATTTGCTGGGAAGAAACCCTACTCCACCCACAGATCATGCCAGCCCCGCTCATCCCACCCTTGGGTCGCACCAGACCTCCTCCCATGGACTGACCCCTAATCCCTCCCAACATCCCCATCCTGACTTAGCTGATATTGGGCAGCCATTTTGAACCAATTTAACCTCCTCCTAATGCCCCTGAATGTCTGTACTTAACCTTATGGTCACATTATAGTACTATTTGAAGAATTTCAGTGAGGCTGAGGCAATATAACAGAAAGCTCATGATTCTTTGCTCCTTGCTGCACACATTTGATTTATTCTTGTGCTGTTTAAGTACTATAAAAAGATTGTAACTTTTTTCTCATAGGCTGGGTCCAGCATGTGGTCCTCGGGGATTCTTAAGGCTTGTTGAAATTCTTGTGTCATTTCCATCTCTTCAGCAGCTAGAGTGAGTACTATTTTCCCCCAAATGTCCTTGTGTGGTGCTCAGTGGAACTTGATGGCAAGCAGCTTCCACTAAAGTAACAAACAAGATGTCAAGGCCTCTCAGTTCTGTCCCTGCCACTGCCACATAGGACCTACTGTATCTTTTGAGCAAGATCCATAAGCTAACTAAGCCCCAGTGTTACTCTTTGTGAAGTATCTCACTGGGTGACATAAAGTGTGGTTAAGTACCAGGTGTACTCACAATTGAGCTCAGTACAGGGGCTTATTATGTCCTTCATTATATCTTACCAGTGGCTATTGAAGCTGAAGAAGAATGACAGCACATCACAAAAACCAGCCCCTTCCCCATGGATTTTTACACATTGTCTTGTGAGTCAGGATTAAAATTAGTCTCATACCTAATACCAGTACTTAGTCCCTAAAAGCAAGGAAAAAAGGTAGTACATGGTCTGTAGAATTAGGACTAAGTCTGGCCTTTAATCCAGATGCCTAAGACTATGTGTAAGTGTCCTCAGGCATTAGCTCAGGTGCATGGCCAACAAATGAACCACACTTATTCTGTGTTCGCTCATACACACAAATTAGACAGCATAGATGGCTTGGGAATGGGCTTTAGTGGCTTGAAGTAGTCCTGGGTGTGAGTCCCAGCACTGTGCTCAGGTTCTCCCTGCTGGGGCATGCACACAGAGACACTCCAACCCACTTTCAAACCGTCTATACTGTCTAATATATGGGCTTGGGCAAAGGCAGGAGTAGCATGGCTAATTTTTCTAAGCATTTCCAGGCTCACTCTTAGGTCATATTGATATAGGCTAAACTTCTTAGGCCAAAGAGGATGTATTAGGAAATATCAGTGATCTGCTTTAGCCCTCTAGATGAATTTTAACATTGTTTTTCTCCTGTACACATAGGCAAGAAATCTTGTTACAGCACAGCTGGGGCACAGCTATTTCATAACTGTTTTTAACAATGTTCATTTTATAGTGTAAGTGGGGCATAAAGTTCTTCCATTTACATATCAAAAGAAGTGGGTCAAGCAGTTCTGCTCAAAATCCTCTTAGGCTTTGAGTTGGGGAAACAGGGAGCAGCTTATTAGGGAAGCTGGAATGCAGATGGTTGCTCTTACCTGATTGAGCCCACTTGAAATAAACTATTCAAATCTATGGGAAGATCTCTGAGATAAATGATGAACCAAAAGTAATTCAAAGGGAAATCTAATTCACACTCTGTGATTTTTTGGCAGCTTGGATGCTCTGAGTGAAAATGGAATAGGAGATGAAGGCGTAAAAAGTCTCTCTCAAGTATTTTCTCAGCTGACATCATTGGAAGTATTGAAGTAAGTTGCAAGATTAACAGTTCCAGAAACTAGTGGAGAAAAAAAAGTTAATCCTGTGGCACCAAGGATTGATTGTGCATTAAGGCTTCCTAATTCCCCTTCAGGTCAAGCAGTTAGCATTTACCAAGCTGTCCTGTACAAACTACATCAATTCTTTAAAAACTCCAAAATACACATGAAATATCAAGAGAAATCATTTTAATGTCTGATCCTCCCATTGTTTAGGTATGAAAAATCCCTGATGCTCAATGTGTACTTGAGTAAGAATGGATGGCACAGTCTAGCCAAACTGGCAAGACAGTATTAGTCAATTTAGTTACTTTAAACAACTAATGTTTTTTAGTTTTTGTATTTCAGCATGGAATTCTTTAGCTGCTTTATCTGTTTTTAGAAAAACTGGTTACTGACCTATTTTTTGTGGAATTGCTCCAAATTTACCAGGGTAATCTGGTCATCTATAATATCAAAGTACACTTTAAATTATCTTGATCTGGAAGATATCACAGAGTAGAGGTGGTTCTATCTAGGCAGACATTTTTACATTGCATCACAGCCTCAGCTATGTCCTACAGAGTCACATGCAACATGCAACTTCACAATAAACCAGTTTAAATAGATTCCATTAACAAGAATATCTGATTTGTTACAGTTTATCACAGAATAAAATAACAGATTTGGGTGCGGAAAAACTAGCTACAGCTCTTCCTTCCTTATCTTCGTTAAAGACACTTAGGTGAGTATACGTATTCTTTTGAACTGCTTTCTATAAAGTGCCGCTACACCTTAGTTGAGAAGTTAATTACTATACAGGAAATAAATAATACCCACACACTGCAGTAAATCAGTTTTGGGCTTGGTCCTGCAGCCCCTAGTCATCTGGCTGGTAAGAGCTGTGAGACTTAAGTTCTTTATTGTGATATTTCAGGCATTCCAGCAACTCCAGATCTTCTCCCTTTAAAAAATAAATATATAATCTAGTAGAGAGATACACACCACAGTAATGTGTACTGAGAACTCCTTTTGAACTCTAGACAGAATTCCACTTATCAGTAAATGAACCTATGGAACTCCTGTCCAGGGCCCTGATGTATTGCAGGGTTATACTTATATAGAATAATCATTGCATGATTATTAAATTACTCCTAACTTGGAGGTATTTGAACACCTGGCATGCAGTAGTGGTCCATCTACTTTTATATTCTTCCTGAAAATGGCCAAGATAATACCCTAGGACCAAGCAAGATACCCTACAACACTACTATGAAATAACTTGTTCATGGGAAGCTTTTTCCTAACCCACTTGTGCCCAGAATCCTGAACATTGGTCCTCCTGATGTTTTTTAAATTCCCATATAACATAGTCAAGGATGTTCATTTTCCCTATCAATATCTAATCCTAGTTTTGATTTGCATATGTAAACTGAACAAGGGGAATATATTTCCTTAAATATTCAAGTAATTTGAAATTTAAAATATATTGAAGCTAACATTTAAACTTGGGCTGAAAATAAGCAAGAATAATGCATTTTCCAAGTTACTACTTCATCTCTTGCATTCTTTAATTTTGATCATGCTGTTTTTGTTTTCTCTAGTTTGTATAACAACAGTATTTGTGATGCCGGAGCAGAAAATATTGCAAAAGTACTTCCTGCAATGGCATCCTTAAGGGTGCTAGAGTGAGTATGATATCTTCAGAAAGAACAAAGGGAAATGGATAGTATATACCTGATTGTGTAGACAGATATTTTATTGTTACCTTCTACCCCTGCAGCAGATATGAGCACCAACTCAGAGAGACTGAGTGACTTACCTAATACCACAGACAGTTGGGCTTAAAGCTGGGATTAATCAGAAACTCTTTAGTCTCACTAGATCATACAAACTAACACCTTTGGGTATCTAACTAGTACCTGGGGGCGCTTATACACATGACAGGGGTTTAGTCCTTCAGATTGCATTTTATGACCCCTAAATTGAAATGGTGAGTTTTTAATTGAAACCTCACCATTTCAATTTCCATCACTGTATATATGTGGCTGCCCTGGTTGCCGCAGGTGCCTGCTGAAGGCAGAAGCAGCAAGGGGCCCAATCCTTTTTTTTTTTTTGGCAGTCTGCCTACTTCTCCTGCAGCTGGGAGGCCATTAATCTATGCCATTGATCTGTCAGCTCACCATCCAGCTGTGGGAGAGGTGAGCAGGATCTGCCAAAAAAAAAAAGGATCAGGTCCCTTGCTGCTTCTACCTTCAGCAGACTCTTGTGGCTGGCAGGATGCCTGGGGCCACCCAGGACTAGGCTGGCTTGCCCCTGGGGCAGCATGGGAAGGCAGCAGGAGGGAAAGTAGGTTTGCTGGCAGTGGGGATGGTACCTGGGGCACCGGAAGCCCGGGTGGTCTTGGGGAAGCATTGAATCAGGCACCTCTGAGCTGGGGCAGCACCCTGCCAGTTAGCAGCCTATCCAGGCTTCCAGTGCCCTGTGCACCATCCCCGCTGCCTTCTCTGATTGCCAGCAAACCCAGCCACCCCCCTGCCACCTTCCTGTACTGCCCTAGGGGCAAGCCATCAGGATCTAGTTTACTTTGCAACGATGCGAACTCATTTAAATCCCACAAAACTCCAGTACGTGTAATGTGTGATGCCATTAAGCTACAAAAAGGGGATTTTTTGTCACATGTACAAGCAGCCTGGGAGGCAGGTTGCAGCATTTCTAGCACTGTTGGTGGTGGCCCAGGTGTTACCTGACAGACAGCTGCTAATTAGTCTGGCATCCCATAAACAGCTGGAAAGATTTGAGGTGATGGGCTTTATGGAATTCAGAAGCCAAACCTGGACCATCAGTAACCTGTAGACTTAAGGGAAAAATCAGTAGATAGCTTTCAATCCTAACAATTTGTTGACCACACCTTCTTGGCTACCTTGATTCTTAAAAAGAATCAAGAATTGGTCCCATACCTAATACCAGTACTAAGTCCCTAAAAGCAAGAAAAAGGTAGTACATAATTAAGACAGAATGACTAGCAAAGCAGCCCCAGGCACCAACTTAGCAGGGTGCAAAAACATAGGCAACATGTGGGAGTGGCATGGGGGTGGGGATGTGCCCCCCCAGATTTCTGCACTGAGGGTGGGGCAGCACCAGGGGCAGAGGTGGCAGCAGTGACATGGAGTTGTGCCCCCCACTGTCAACATTTGCGTATCATCAATGTGCAAAAATAACAGCTGCCACCGCTTTTGGCTGGCCACATCACTACCACCAACAGCCAAGAGCTATTGCTCTCCAGGATACTGAGCTGCCCTGTTACACCTCTGAAAAAGGGAAGCTACTTTTGGAGTAGGAATAGGACCTCCACAGGCAAACTTTGGAGGAGAAGTGCTTGGCAGAAAAGAAAATGCAGTCTACACTGAGGTAAAATGGAGTAATGGCAGAGTGAAAATCTTGGATGGTTTGAAAGAGTGATCAGTGAAGAGACTGTCTTAATGGCAGGCTGAATGACCACCCGAGTACTCCCTGTGGGACTAGTTTTTATAAACATATCCCCTCTCTTTCTCAGTGATGGTTGATTACTCCAATGGATAGTGAACCTTAGTCTAACAACCAGCAAATATTTGTTTTCTTCAGTGTTCAGTATAACAAGATAACAGACGCTGGTGCCCAGAGACTGAGTGGCAGCCTGAGAAAATGTCCCCACATGAAGAGCCTGGCGTAAGTCTTTAGCTTGTGCTTACAGATTAAAACATTAAACTAGGTTGGGTTTCCTGTTGTGGGCTGGACTAGTTGGGTTTGCAACAAGAACCAAAAAAAAAAAGAATCACTGATACAAAAACAACTGACTTGACAAAAAGTCCATCACTGAACTCAGCTCTCAGCTGACATTAACCCTTCTGTGATAAAAGCAAATTTGTGACCATTTCCAAAGCAGACTCTTCTACAGTGTGCCCGGCCTGCTCTGGGGGTATGTGCGCAGGATCTGGGGGGAAGGATCTGGAGGGATACATGGCCCCACTTCCTATGCATTTTAGAGGAATCCTGTCCTACAGGGCTCTTCCCAGCCAATGGGAGTGTGATGGCAACATCCTTGTGTATAGCACAGGAGACTGGCATGGAATTAGAATAATGGCAAATTAACCAGAGTTAACTGTACAGTTGCAATATAAGTCACCTCTCAAGTGCTTTGTCTTTACCCTGTTGTTATGAGCTTTCACTCTTGGAGTAAGCCACAGTGCTCTCCCCTCTATGAGATCACTAGAACAGGGAGTAATTTGCTGTTATGGGCTACAGCTATAGAATTTAATGGGGATTTATTAAATTCTTGCTATGGTTGAATTTTGTTGAGGTCTATAGGAACTGTGTTAAAATCCTGTAGAAATACAGAAGGATTTTTTTCTTAAAAACCATCCAATAGAATTGTGCTTCAGAGATATCATTTTCTAGTCACTTCTCTAAGATTTTTTTTAAAAAACCCAAACATCTCAGTGAATGCTATTGGCTTCCTACTCTGGCGTTAGGGTATGCTGTCAACTCCTTCCTGAAAGCTGCCATCAGATGCTTCACTAAAAGGTAGATGGGGCTTTTCAGAAACAGGCTGTGTTAGGAAGTAAGCAGCATGTTCTAGTTGACTGCACGCATGGAAATTCTTCATATGCATCAGTGTTGCCTGTGATATGAGAGGCAGGAGAGCTGCCAGTTCTGAAAGACAGGTATATATGAGGCATGCCAAGGATCAGTTATTGCTGGTGCATGACTGTAGGTGGGTTGGTGAGCCTGCTGCCTTACAATCTGACTTTACTTCTGTGGGAGATCCTCAGCCAGTTCTCTAAACACACATAGCCCTTGTACCAGTGAACAATAAACCAACAATAACAAACCATTTAGTCCTTCTCCAGGCAACAGGATGAGCCTTTAGCACCAGCCCAGTACTGGAGCATGGCCTCTCATGATAGCAAACTTATCTGGGTTCCAGTCTACCTCCTGACCAGGAACTGCTTCTTCCCCCAGATCACAGATCTCTGCTCTGGGTTTTTAACTGACAGTGGGATTCCTCTGTCATTAGCTCCCACGTAACTGGACTTCTACAAAAGGGATCCCTACTCCCTCTGAAAGTGCAGACAGTCTTCTTACAATGACCAATATTGGAGTTCGGCTCTAGAAAACCATCAGGATCAGTGTATTTGGTAGGAGGTCTAAGGCACAGAGAGCTATTTGTTGTTTTCCCTCCTCAATTTTCAATGAGCTCTGAGGCTGCTATAAGGGAGCTGGGTATGAGGCTCCAGGGGATTGTGACACCCCAGTGTGGGGGTATGGAAAGGACCATGAGGGTCTTGAGTTGGGCTAGGAGCCCTTAGTTGAGTTGGTAGGGGCTGGGAGCCCTGAGCTGAGTAGGTAGGGACTTGGAACCCCAATTGATAGAATAAGAGCTCAGTGTGAGGGCACAGAGATTACAAGCTCCAATGGGGAGTGAGATCCCCATGTGAGACTCTGGAGTGTGAGTCACAGTGCGGGGGCACAGTCTTATAGGCTGGGTGTCAGGCCAAACAAGTAAGGCCGGGTGTTAGGCCATGAATGCCATTTGTGAGGCATGGGACATGGTATAGGGAAGGTCGGAGCCATGTACATAGGCCCTTGGCATCAGGGAAAGTACATGGGCAGCCTCCCACCTGACTGACATCTCTTAATAATTATTATCAAGGTATGGCAGGTGAGGAAGGTGGGTGGTTAGCCCAGAGACAAGTGAGCGGGCCAATGGCTGACCAGCCCCAGGACACCTAGGGAAGAAATATAACTATCTTAAAGGCAATTCCTGCATAAAAATAGTATAAGAAACAGCATATTAAAAAAAATCTTCTAATCTTTGTTTACTTTCCCAATTTCTCTTATAGGATGTGGAATCCTACTATTCCCTATGGAGTTCTTGAGCACCTGCAGCAGCTGGATTCTAGAATTATTTTGTAGATTCAGCCGATCCTCTGAAGGTACTAAACTCTTATTTTCTTTTTCTTTTTAATATGGACTCTGGACACACTGAAGTTGGTTATTAAGAGGCAAGTATTGTGGAATGTTACACACACTGAGGTGGATAGAGTTTTTCCTTTGGCTGACAGTCCCCAAGCTGTTGTATTAAGGGCTCACCTCACAGGATCTCATGTGCTATGTAAGGCTTACAGGATCTCATGTGCCCTGGAGTCCAACAGGAGTCAGGCATTGCTTCAAGTTTGAGGTCTGTAGGCTCACTCATAGGGCATATGTCCCTTGTCTAGCACCACATCTGAGCAATGGAACCTGAGGCCTAACAACCTAGTCCTTGCAACTAACACCAACCTCCCAGACTCCCCTGTACCTTGAACACTGCTCTCCCTGAACTGCAACTGCATGGCAGCTCCTTGGCACTAAAAATAGTTTAGTTACCTCAACAGGATCAGCTGAATCTACAAAGTGATTCTAGAATCTGTAGTAGTAAGGGTTAACTCTCTTACTAAAGAGTGATGTCATCCACAGAAAGTGGTTAGTTGACCAGTTTAGGTTCAGAGGTTAGTTGTAAAGGCTTAATGAGAACAAAGAGTCTCCCTGCATCTTCCTAAGATCCAGAATAACACAGAATCCAACTGTGGAAGGTGCTCAAGAATGCCATAGGGAATAGTAGGATTCCACATCTTATAAGAGAAATTAGGAAAGTAAACAAAGATTAGGTTTTTTTTATTAAGAAAAGTTTTCTACACTATATTTATGTAGGAGTTGCCTTTAAGATAGTTACATTTCTACATAGTTACATGACTACATAGTTCTATATTTTCTTTTGCAGAAAACTGAGGGGGGAGGGGGGACACAAGCAAATACCTCTCTGTGCCCTAGACCTCCTACCAAATACACTGATCCTGATGGTTTTCTAGAACTGTACTCCAACATTGGTCATTGTAAGAGGACAGCTAGCTACCATTTAACTCATTAGAAAGTTAACTCAGAGAGAGGCTTTCCAGAGGGGTTCAGAAACCATGATATCTCATTATTTAACATGGAAAGACATATGCAGAGCTTGATAAAAAAAATAAAAAACCATACACATTTCCTTGCCTCAGTGAAGCACTGAGGTGAGATGCTCTGGTGTGATCCTGGATTTTTCTGTGTAGCTCTGGTTTCCTTTCTGAGCCAGGGAATCTTTCTTGACTTCAGCTTGCCTTCTCTAATCCTGGCAGGTCCTTCACCTAACCTCCCTTTGCTGACCTCCACCTGCACCATACTACAAAAAGCATGCTTGTACCTCCCTTCTGCTAAGACTTCCAGTGTTGTCTCCATCAGGCTTCACTTTTTGTTCCTTCTGTGAGCCAAATCAAACCTATCCTTTGCTACCTTTGTCTCTCTTTGTTGCTTGGAGAATTCCTACTCTCCACACCCTTTACTACAGACAAGTAGGAAAAATCTAATTCCCTCAGCTCTAGTCACCTTCTTGTCATACTCATTGTTGGTCAAAGTGTTGGTATTAAAGTACATTCCACTGTAGTTGGTGGTGACGTCTAGGGGCATTCAAGATACAGAACCTTACAAAATAACAACTGTATTACAACTGTGCAGTAACACATACAGTTCATAGGTCACATATAGCTGTCCCCCAGATCATCCTATTGCTGCGATAGTTAGGCTTTGTCTACAGTGACATTTTGGGCCAGACCTAAGGGTCATCCTCTACCAGCTTGAGCCACCTGAGCTGCTCCTCCCCTATCTATATCCTACCTTGAGGCCTGTGGAGCTTCCTTGAACACAGCCATTCTAGAAATCAGTCTTTAGATTGCATCCCTCCTTCTGAGCACTGGAGAAGGGAAGTGAGGTGCAGGGGTCCAGGAATTTAGGACCAGGGCTTTGTGGGATTGCTGTTGGAGGCCCGCACCTATGTTCAGGGCTGGGTGACCTCTGAACACGCTGCAGAGTGGGGCAGACTGCATCCCAGCTCCCCCTTGGGCCTTGGCACTCAGCAAAGCTTGTGATCTCAGGCCAGGCTGTGTCAGGGGATTGATCTTTGGGGTTTTTGGTGTAGATGGATAGTGGGTTTGGGCTCAGGGTTGGCCTTACAGTCAAGCCTAACAACCAAGGTAGTACCCTGAAAGGTTAAGTTCCTTCTTGATAATAGGGAATGAGGCACTGATTTAAGGGACCTCTTCTTGGTTTTCATGGAGGGGAGGGGACAGAACTTGCCAAGAACTTTGTTCTCCCTCAGCCAACCTAAGGGAATCCTTGCTGTGAAAACAGCATAGATGAAAGCCAATCAGTGGCTGCTGGTTACTTCCAAGGGCACATGAGGTTGAGAAGATTCTGTCAAAATATAAACATTTGCATTGCTTCCTTTATTAGAAAAAACTATCCTCATTTAAAGTGTGCACTCAAATCATGATCACTTAACCCTTCTTCATACTGATGTCTACTTCTAGGTTCTAGAACATCTTACTGAACATGATGCATATTTGCACCTGTCCTGATTTTCTGATCTGCACAGAGGTTTTCACTTGGCTGTCTGTTCCCCATATTCCTCCAGAAAATATAAATAAAATTATTCAAATCCTTATGCAGGCACAGCAATCATTTTGTTACAGTCCACAGTGAAGTGTATTTTCTCAAAGTGTAATCTTAAAAAGCAGGAGTTTTGTCACAGAATTACAGCCTTATTTTCCAGTTCTATAAACATTTTTAGAAACACTCTTCCAATGTTTTTCTTGTTTTCTTTTATGCCTTAATAAAAAGGAGAGGAATCATTGTGGAGCTAAAGGCACAATGGTTTAAAAAAATGATGGGAAAGAAGTGATTTGACAAGGGACAACTTTGTCATTTTCTCCATATCTTTTTTTTTCCCTTCTCCGTCTAATTTATGACTGGGATAGAGTGTAGATTTGGGCTATAAATCCTAATTCTTGATGGTTTATGAGACTGTGCCCAGAAAGCATCTCTGATACAGTACTACAGTTCCATATAATTATCATATAATTATACTCAGCACCATGCAACAGTAAGCGTATATCTCATTGCAAGACATATTCAGCACATTCCATTCACTATTTTGAAGCCTCAAAGGCTCCCAGAGACTCTATATTTTCCAGCCACTGAGTGGCTCTGTCGTATGTTTCCATACCAGTGCATGCTCTTTTTGAAAGCGCTAAAGGACAGTGCCTAACACCATTAATCAAGGCTCTGACTGAAGTGTAATAGAGCTGGTTCTTATCTTGCATAGTCTGAAGTAATCAGTAAGAAGTCAGCGTAACTAACATCAGATTGAGCAACATATGTGTGATTTCATAGATTTAAGAACAATACCTGCTAAACCTGAAAGGAGCATAGTTAATATTCTGCTTTTATCATTTCACAGGTGACATTAAGAAGAAGGGAAAACAAATATCACTGACTTTTCTCATCATGTTTGCTGCTCTATAATTGAAGAAAAACCTCTTGCAGTTACGCTGCCTACTCTGAGCACTGCAGAATTGACATCTGAAATCAGGAAATGACATGATCCGAATTCTCAGTCAATCAGGTCTCAAATGCTGTTCAAAGGACCCCATTCTCTTCCCATTGAAGAATAGTGTAGTTGGGGGGTGGCAGACATGGGGTGCAACTGGGATAGCAGCCCCAGGCAGCACCATTGTGAGAATATGCAATCAACATGGCAGAAGCCCACACTGCCCCAAGGCATGGAGCTGCCTTGTTGTGCCTCTGCACTGAAGTAGATGATGTGTAGGATCAAGCCTCAATGGTAAAAAGATCTAGATGCAATGCAGGATGCTTCCATAATACAAGATCACACATACCATATTTTCTGGTATATAAGATACATTTTTTCCCAAAATGGAAGTCTAAATTTAAGTAGTGTCTTACACAACAAAGTACATAACAAAAAAGTATAGAAATCATTCTGATAAAATGTGGCCAACATTCAATTACATTTATGTTTACATTTTTCCCACCAGCTTTTCTCTTCTTTGGGGATTTGTTATACACAGGGGGGTGTTATACACTGGAAAATATGGTAACTATACTTCCCACATGGGACCAGGACTTTAACTTGTGGTCACTGTAGCATCTCAGCAAGCACATGCTAATCAAAGTAGATCTTTTCCATGGTGCCTGCTGGATATGTAACAAAACTTAGATTAGTAAATTCTAGTGCTAGTTTTTCACATGCATATTTCCACTGATTTCTAAGCACTATACTAGGGAGCATTAACAAGACTGATTGGCCTAAAGATGAGAGCTGTTTGATTCTGCACTATTAAAACTGCAGCCTATTTACACAACTGTGAAGCTAGATGTCAATATTACACTAATGTCATAAGCTATGAATTGTTTTGGTTGTATTCTTTCAAGCAGATCTGTTAATCAGCTACAGGCAAAGTGGGTTCCTTTAAATAAAGTGACAGAAAAGAAAGAAGTGCAGAGAACAATACAATTAAAAACAGAAAACTTGAATGATTTTTAAGAGTAAGACCATTACACATACCCACATACAAGATGTTACTCAAAAGTCCTGAAAAACGAAAGGTGAAATTAAGCAATCATACTTTTAACTTGTCTTACGTGAAATCAGAAAGTTGGCTTTTTATAAAATGAAAAAATTAAATAAATGTTTGAGCTTATTGTGGAGGATACCCCAAATCATCAGCAAATGTATACATATCAGAGTACAAATCATATACCTGGGCCTGGATTTAGAGTTATATGATCTCTCATGTACAACTGACAATATGAAAGTGCAAAAAACTATTCAACAAATACAATTTTAACAAGAAATCATTCCCTTTTATAGCATTTATAGCCTTTTTTTACAGTCTCAAAAATAAGGCATTATGGACAAATTATTTTCAATGTATCAGCACACATATTGACTACTAGCTTATATATGCTGTGGTCCAAATCCAGGCCCACTGATTTTATTGGCAAAACTTTGATTTCCAAAATATTTCAGCTTCAGAATAGTTTTAGGTGGGTTCTGTGATTTATCAGAGACAAAGTCTCAGGACAAATATTCTGGTTTCCTGTGGAAAGGGGCCTGGAGATGGGGAAATGAGATGGGAAGGAAAATCTGAGAGAACGCTTGTCATTGCTTCAAAAATGGGAAGACTAAATTTTTGTACTGCATTAAGTTGACCAAGGCAGCTGCTCACATGTTCAGATACTTGAAAAATTCCCCTTGGTAAAAGAAATCCTGAGTTTTACATTATGCTGCTTGGAGAGTCTCAACCAGCATCCCTAGCTATAGAAGCTTTGGCTGAGTTCAGGTATTCCTAGCTGCTGGAACAGCCTCGTGAAGTTAGTCAGTCAGGTTCAGACTGCTCTAATTTAGGCTGATGAGAAAACTGTTCCTTTACAGGCCCCAGTTCTGGGGATGAATGAGTAGGTGCACATTTAGACACCTGACCCAATATGTCTCATTGAAGTAATTATCTCAGATTGTACCATATTGGCAGTTTAATACCTACCTATCTACAGCCCCTGGGCATCTGATACTTAGGGAGACAGTCACGTTCTGAGGAGCGGTCGCAGAACCCTGAAGCTGAGGTCTCCCTCTGTAAACTACATATTTTTCAGAGAACTTTTTTAAACACTTGCATGTTTTTGTTAGTGTTTGCAAAGCAGTCCATCTTGAGATGGACATGCATGCTCTTTCCATCTGATTACACCTTTCTTCTGACATCTCAGAATCTCTTTGGAAGGGAACGAGGGGCCCAAAAAAAGGCAAAATAAAAATAAAAGAGGGTTGAAACTATTGTTCACAAAGACAGAGAGAGAGAGAACCAGATAAACTAGAAGGAAGATGGAAAGAGACTAAGTAGAAAAAGTTAGGGATAGTATTTGAGGAAAGAACCTTATTTCCTCACTTTGTATCTGGCTTTGTAAATCCTGGCTAGAACAATGAAAAAATTCTCTTAAAGGCTGTTACACTTCCCTCTTTTATCTGGACAAATGGGTTATCATTTGGCTAACTTGGAATTCCTATGAACACTCCTAGCCTTAGAAGTTGTCTTAAGCTGTGGGAAAGGAAGATATAGCCTTCTTCTGGGCTATATTCTGCAGCTGCTCCTCACAAGCAGTGCATTATTAAAGGGCAGAATAGATTTTACTAAACTTTAGCCATAAAACTGGCTAAAAATGGTTCTTACCTGGACAATATAAAAGGGCTTTAAACACTCATTTAAAAAGTATAAATTGTCTTCATGTTTGTAAAGAGAATGTACAGTTTGTGTATACTCAGATGCAATATTTTTGTGTATTTTTGTAAACATTTTTTTAAAACAACTGAATAAAAGAAACATTTTACAATAACTTCTTACTTTCCCAAATGTTGCCTCAAGTTTCTTTAAAAAACTTAGTAAAATGGGTCTTGGTCCCCAGATTCAGTGCTGTGCTCAGTAGGCCAGTGCGAAGCAGCTAATATTCGCTTCAGATTCAGATTCGGCTGATTCGGGAAACAATGATATGATTCAGTGATTCAAATCACTGTCCCGAATCAATTCAGCTGAATCTGATTCAGAGATTCGGCTTCTGCTGGATCTCTGAATCACCCAGGCCCATTCCCCACCCACTCTCCCAGCCTCAGCAATGGCTGCCCCGCCCGCCCTAGCTCCTACCACTCTGGAAAAAAAAGCCCCAACTCACCGGGTGCTGCCCACTGCCCCACGCTGCATGGGGGCTCTGCCATGAGCCCCCCCAAGTCTCCCCCATGGCTGCTCTGTCCACCCCATTTCCAGCTCTTTAAGGAAAAAAAACCCCCAACTCACTGGTTCCCGCCTGGCGGGGGGCAATCCCCACTGCTCCCCACTGTCCCACGCCACATGGTGGGGGGGCTCTTCTATGAGTCCTCTGAAGCCCTGAGGCTGCCGCAGGAGTCGGTAAGTGCAGGGTTTTTTGGGTTGTTTTTTTTTTCTTAAAAGGCCTGAGCCGGGGCTGGTGGGGCAGCCATGGCAGAGGCTGGGACAGCAGGGGCAGGGGGAAATCAGGGGGCTCATGCAGAGCCCCCCATGCAATGTAGGGCAGTGGGAAGAATGGGGATCACCTCCCCCGTCTGGCAGCACCTGGTGAGTGGGGGCTTTTTTTTAAAGCACCGGGATTGGGGCAGGCGAGTGAGCCATGGGGAGGCTGAGGGAGGGGTCAGGGGGCTGGGAGAGCAGGCAGGGGATGGGGCCTGGCAGGGGTCCCCCCATGGTACCCTTCCCCCTTCTCCAGCCCCACTCCCTTGCCCCCTACTTACCGTCATGGAATCCGGCTCCAGCTCCCTGCTGCAGTGGGCAGGGACTCCCCAAATCATCAAAGCTCTCTGGACCTTTTTATTGGTCCCCTGATTCAATTCAGATTTGGAGATTCAGCCACCAAATCAGGCCAAATCTCCTCTGAATTGAATCAGCATCTGAAGCTTCGCACAGTCCTAATGCTCAGGTCTCCCATGCCCTATGCTAATAGCAAGTGGTTTGGTAGAAGCACAGTTTGACCCCGAGTACCATCGTGGATGATGCCTAAGTGTTGAGAGTGGGGGGATATAACTCTATACCAAAACTGCCTCTACCGCTGCCAGCTGCTGGCTCTGACCAGGCTCAGCCACATGCCCCACAGTCAGTGCAGAAATCACACTGCTGTCCCTGCTGGGCCCTGGCACCAGCTGCTGGGCCCTGGCTCCAGCTGGGCTGCAGCCCCACCATCAGCTCAGAAAGCTGGGAGGACATGTGCCCCTCTTACACATCACCATTGAGTAGCACTGATCAGTTTCATACTCCAGAAAAGCAGAAGTCATGCCTGCCTACCAGGTGAGTCTAACAGAGAGCCTGGGGCTTCCTGTTACTTCAAGATAAAAGCAGCCCAGCCAGGGAGCTCTGCAGGCTAAGCAGCGGGCAACAGGACTAACAGGGCTATTAGCAGGCACCTGCAGATAGTCACTTTACTGGATGTAGGCAGGGCTCTGGGAGCTTATAAATAGGGCCCTGAGAAAATCACGATTTTGTGAACTGCAAGAGGAAACCTGGGCTTTTGCAGCTCCAACCTGCAAGCGGCTGCTGGGGGCATGGTCAGAACACAGTCAGGCAGTCGTGGGAGCAGCCCAAATGAAGGTAAGTGTATGTGGAGCAGGGGAGGGGAAAGGGGTTTGGAGGGCCAGGACTTGGGGACTGTTGGGGCGGGGGGCAGAGTGGTGTGTGTGTGCCTACTTCATGTGCTTGGGTGAAATATCATTTATCATGGAATATTCACAGAACTACCAGGATCCATTTGCCAAGATCAATGGTAGTCCCATTAATATTCCATGAAAAATGATACTTTACCCATGCACATGCTTCAAATTTTCTACAAGAAACCCATGACTTTCTCAGGGCCCTACTTATAAGCCCAAGCTGAAGCTGGCTTGGGGAAGTCTCTCCATGGCTGCCACAAGGGAAGGACCCCCTGCCCAGGGGGGTCCCCCAAGGATGCTGGGCTGACCATTTGCTGCTCACAGGAACCAGGAGGCTCAGGGAACTTGCAAAGTACCCTGACCAGGAGGCATGCTGTGTTAGAGATAAAGGTTTGCCCTCTTAAAGGGACAGAGGGCTGCTACTTTGTTGTTATTATTATGTTATACCCCAGGGGTTTATGTTATGTTATGATTTGAACCAGTGGTTTGGGATGAGTCTGGAAGGGGAGGTATGGAGGCCTCTTTAGTGCCCAGGGGGCACTTGACTGCCTTGAGTCCTGCCAGGGACAGGCTTGAGGCTCAAGTAGATATTGAGCCCAGAGCAGACAGAGAGAGAAGGCACACCCTGGGGGCAGAGGCCTGGGGTCTGGGGCCAGAGAAGGTTGCAGCCGGACAGGGGCCAGGGGCCCAGCAGTTACCAAAGGGACAAATAAGAGCTAGAGCCCCGAAGTCAGGTCCAATTCAGTGGGCCCAGGCTAAAAGGCCTAGCAAGATTAAAGGGGCAAATGCTGAGGAGGCCAAAGCCCTACAGAGGAAACAACATTGCAGTAACACCCATGAGGCATGGGTGTGGTAAAGGGAAGGATTTGGAGCTATGCAAGTAGTCCTTAAGGCTTTGGGTGCCCTGCCAGGTACGGTTGACTTTAGAAGCCCAGCAAGGGACCTGGGCACAGGCAGAGGCCAGAGTGGTCCAGTGGGACTGAGGCCTAGCAAAGACCTGTGGGCAGCTTCCCTATATATTAAAAATAACAGCAAGGCATGGCAAGCGAGACAGGAAGGTGCCCTAGGGGTAGGGCATGGTCACAGAGCCACCAGGGGGTGTCATGGCCACCCCTGGAACCCCAATGTGTTACAGTGAGATTTTCCAATGTTAGATGTCAAGTAGCCCAGAACATTGAGAGAAAAGAAAAGACAACAACTGAAATGCTTCAATACTTCCTGCATTTAGGCAGCCACCAAAGTTCAAGTGTCAATATTTCAAGCTATGTTGCTTTAAACTCTTCTTGCATATTGCTATCCTTCTGTGGAGTAACCCTGTACCCTGTACCTTGTAGGAAATGCTGCAAGTTTTAAAAAATGTATTTATGGCACAGAAGGTTAAGAATTGAGAGCGACTGACTGCTTCCATTTGGGGGGCAGCTTATGTCAATAAACTGCAACAGAACAAGGGTAGGGGAAAAAGCTTTCTATAAGCATGTTTCCTTGGGTGGAGGCAGACAAAACATTTACAGTGAGGTAAAAAAGTAGCAGACAAACATAGAAAATGTCTAAACCAGGACAACTTCACCCACTCCAATGGAGTTTTTTCCTGTGCAAGAATAAGGCAAAATTCTAGGAATGTAATTTATAGTGGGTTATGTTTTGTGTATCCACTTCCATCCTAGGGTATTCATTTCCTAAATGCAAATAGGCCATTATTGCTTCCTTGCCATCTAGTAATAATACCTGTAATAATATCTGTCACATGGGAGACCTCAACTTCTGTCTGGGTCTGGCCCCACAACTTGCTTACACCAGTATATCCTGCTTTTAGACCAGTGTAAACAAGGAGAAGATAAACCTGGGTAAGTCAGTAAAACCCAGCTAAGAGTTGTCCTTGGAAAAAATCAGTGGAAAAAACTGTAATGATGCAAGTTATATCCATGTAAGTGTCATGTGTACACTTAATTCTGCTGCTTGCTCAAAACAAACATGCAGTTACAGGCTCCCTCATCAAGGCACTGTAAAACGCAGCTAAAGCAGCAACCAGCCAGGATGAGCAGATTTTCCATTCACTCCAGACACTGATCTAAGTTGTGCAAGTGTTACTATGTTGTATGTTCAAAACCCTCAGTTTAAACCCCACTTTGACTTATATTGATGTACAAAATTACATCAAATGAATATCTGTCTAAATCCTTTCCAAATCAAGGGAGCAGCAGAATGTCAGCCTTCCCCACCTTTAGCTGTCAAGGAGACTGACTTATTGAAGGCTGAGATAAATACAAGTGAAATACATACTTGGCAGCCTACTGCGGATAATAATACTCACATTTATAATTGCAGTGTACAGGAAGTCTGAAAAAATATGTTAAGTTCTGTTTTAGTGGCAATGCTTTTGCTGTGCATCAGCCTTTCTCAGCAGCTGATTTTGCTGTCCACACAGTTGTATTTTCAAGAAATGAGACAGCTCAGCTTTTAGTCCTCATGAGAATAAGACAAAGCAAGTATAACAGATGCCTTTGATACTATGCTTGCCTGTCACCGGCATATGCTGATACACATCAGTCCTGGCCTGTGTCATTCCTGC
>NW_005841838.1:3696980-3712600 GCF_000455745.1 Alligator sinensis
TTTCAGTCTGGAGATTATTAATAACCAGTTGTTCATGCAACTGTATTTATATTTGTATGTAATGCATCATTAGCAACGTGTAAGGGATGCACACGAGTGCACGTGCACCCCCTGAGAACAGCCATGCACCTCCTAGAAGCACCAGCCATGAAACTGGAAGTGCCAGTGGAAGTGCACTTCCGATTTTGCTACTGGCTCGGTGATCAGCCGCTAGGGGACCTTTCCCCAGTCGGCAATCAGCCACTGGGGACCCCCCCCATTGGTGATCTGGTGCCCCCCAAGACTTGGGAGGCACCACTTGCCCATGTAATACATTCTTGCCTTCCATAAAAAACTGTTTTCAATAGTTTGCTAAGGCATGGATGGAAAAGGAATTTTCTAGAATATGTGCTAAATTCCATTATGTAAATTACTCAAACAAGTTCATTTGCACACTTTTTACCTGAAAGAGATCACTCTTTAATGTATTGCTTATGTGCACATAAGAACCTGAACGTAAACAATCCACAAAATATCCTGTGTAAGATGATTAATCTTCCTGATTTATATTAGATTTTCTCCTGCTGGCTTACTACAAGGTTCACAATTTGAAAATCTTACAAAACAATCCTTTTCCTCTTCTGCATGACTGATCTAAAAATAACTCATCTTTATGTGATTTCAGGATACATGCCAATGGTAGAACTGACCCTCTGAACTGTTGGCCAGTAAAGTGATGTATTTTACACTTCATGAACAGTAAATAGAGATTTTCCATTTGGGTGACATAGTATTCAAAAGTTTATCAAATCTAAGTAATAGCTTTGTTTCTAGTAATAAGAGAACCCATTTTAATACATGTCCATAAAGTCCATCTAGAGTTCCTTAGGGAAGTCTGGTGCCACACGCAAACCATAGCAGTTAGAGTATCCACCCACATCCAGTGGTCATGGAAAAGTCACAGACAAAACATCCTGATGCAAGCTCCTCAGATCGACCCAAGCTGCCTCCTGTATATTCTTCCAGTTTTGAACATTTCAGGCCATAGTTTCTTTTTCCCAACTTGCTCCACAATTCTGGTCCTAGCGCGTTCTCAAGTGTGCAACAAATCTATTTGAAAGAAAACAACATCATTATACACACAAACTAAACTTTTGTTCTCCAAAGGCAACACTAAATAAATGATACATGACAGCAAGCAAAAAGAATCCTGAACTAACCATATCTGAGGACATTTATACTTTTCCTTAATGTTGAAACTATCATTAGCGAGTACCAGACAAGTAATGGTCTGAACCAATTCAAGTAAGTCAATGTAACACTTTCTACTGATGTCAGAGACCTGGGCTGGACCTTTAGTGTAATTTTAACACTTACGCATGATCAGAATTCATAGGAAACAAATCCTAGTTCTACAATAATTTGAACTGGAATTGTTTCCTGAGAATCAACATAAAAGCACATGTAACATTTTACTTTACAAAAAAAGTTGTTGGCTGCTACCAGTACAATCTACAATAAACACTGTACACTATACAATAAACAAGGCCTTACTTAAAAGATCTTGGCAAAATGTACTAATTCTTGGCTGTTTCACAGCATTCACTGCTGTTTGAAGCAACCAGGCTTATCTTTGACAGCATGTGTAACCCTGCTGCATTCATGTGATCTAACTTTCTTCATGCACTAAAATGTTTTATTACTGGGTTTCAATAATATTTAGATACTGTCATATGTCTTCAATAACCATCTTTCCTTTGCAATCCTAGCCATGAAGACTAAAAGAAAAGAGTGTAAGTGCATACTTTAAAGCAAAGTCCTATCAACCTGGCATAGCAGCAGGTGAGGTACACCATATGCCTATATGTGGGCCTGACTTTTTCTGAAATTATGAAATTAGTAAGCAGTTAATACTTGCACCAATATTTGTATCAATACAACCTGAAAATAACAGCATTATTCTTGTTTCTTCAGTAACTTATCCTTATACCTAGTTGCATTTGCTACATCAGGATACTATTCTACAGCATGAAAGTGATTTCTTAAGTTATTGAGTCTGAATTTCATGAACTACTAAGTCTCTGAAAAGCTCTAGCCATTGGAAAACTTAGATTCCTGGTTTTACTCATATCCACAAACCATGTGTCTGGCAACTGAAGTATACTCACGTGTGATTATAATAATTTTAGACAGAAAGTGACATCTATATACAACTGGAACAGAAGGACTGATCTCATTATGTAAAATGTCATTAGAGAAATCAGAATCTGACTAGACTCTGAGGACTAATAGCCCTGCTCCTGGGAAAGGTGCTGCAGGATGGTTATGATGGTTATTTTATATTTAATTAAAGAGACAGAAGTGTCACAGCCTTGTGATCACTCTGGGGGTTGGGTTCAGAATGTGTTCAAAAGAATTTAATGGCCAGTCTTTTTCTTCTCATGTCCTTGTCATAAACTAGACTTTTTTTTCCGGAAGCATGCACAAGTGATGGCTCTTTCTGCTGCTGCAGCGAGGTCCTCCTTCGTACAGGTCTCATCAAGGAGTTGGCAACCAAGCAGGTGCTTCATAGTCTGTACTTCACCACACTCACATATATTTGTATCATTAGAGTAGCCCCATTTGATAATGTTAGTTTTTGATCTTTCAGTTTTTTGTACGCAGGAGATTCAGGCATCGCTATGTTGGCCAGTCTAAATCAGTCCCTCAGGGAAGGTCCTCCTGGGGTTCTGGGTCCATTTCAGAGCATCTGATTGCACGTAAGCTTTCCTTCCATTACGCCAGTCACACCCTATCAGCTGTCATGACCAATGGTACAACATTGCAACATTGGTCACAAAATTCTTTTGCACTTTAAGAATTTTAGTTACTTCCGTGGGACCATAGAGTGGATGCCTAGGGTCTTCCATCTGCTGTAATCTTTCTTTTTGGCTTGCTACCTTTCTCCTGATATCAGGTGGTACAATACCACCAGTAAGTACAGGCTATCCTTTGCCGTTGGCTTTAGACATCCTGTTATTTCACAACAGCTGTCATTTAGAACTGGGTCTGGTTTCTTGGAATGAACTCATCATTCCCATACTGGACATGCATACTCTGTACTGGAGTAACACAAGGCAATGACAGTGGCCAGTGATACATGGGGTTTTAAAAGGAAATGCGTAGGTCGGTGTCATTCAACTGCAGTATAGGGTAATGTTGTACCATGAGTAAATCCAGTCACATCATTAGCCAATTAAACTAATGTAACAGAAACAAACACTTTGGAATGTGGGGAGCTTCAAGCTTATCCTTGCTTTCAAAAGGTAAAGAAAGGTGCAAAATAATAAACAGATGAATATTTCTTTTACCTTATGTTAGTGCTGTCCTCCCATATAAGTTGGCATTAGTACCATATGGAAGGATCAGAGATCAGGAATATCTCAGATATTAGAAACAGGACTTGCCATACTTGATCAGGTCCAATATCTGTCTGGCTTGGGGTTTCCTGTCTGACAGATATTTCAGAGGAAAGTGTAAGATAATTCCCTCACAGCTCCTGTCCTGCTCTTTAATAGTTAGGCTCTCATAAGATGAACACATTTTATGGATGGATAAAGAAAAAAATGGTAATTGTTTAAATGTTGAAAGACAGTCTCATAGCTTACCTATCTGTGTTTTTTATGCATCTCAGAGGTGGTACATGCCTATTTTGTACATCTGCTAGATTAATCAATTGGTATGAATTTATTTTTCAAGTAACAGAATTTGTTTTTATGTCAATAGGAGTACTACAGAGAGAGAGTAGATTATCACGGTGAGATATTTGATCATGTAGATCATAGTTTTGGTCTTATATTGTATTTATTTGACACTGCATATACTTGCTAGTTGTGTTGGTAGGCGTATGAGTATGTAAATAACCATTACTTCAAGAGTTATTATCCTTATGTCCAGCTTTCTCAATGGTACTGAGAGCATTGTTGTAGACCTTGGCAGTATCTAAAACACCCTACCTTCTTATCAGGTGTTTATCTTGATGAGAATCTAGTTACATGAGCTCTGCTGACTCACTGATGCAGAGCCGTCCCTAGGGGTGTGCAGGGCCCGGTGGTGAGTGGCCGGAGCCAGTGGAGCGGAGGGAGGGGAGGAGAAAGGAGCGGGTGGCGAGTGGCCGGAGCTGGTAGCTCTCAGCGGTGGCACAACCGGCAGCGCTCAGCAGTGGCAGCGTCTGGCGTCTGCAATGGGGCCTGTACGGCACTGTCCGCAGAGCCCCGCAAAGTGCGGGGCCCGGAGTGGTCGCCCCGATTCACACCCCCTCAGGGATGGCTCTGGATGCAGGTGATTTCTACCATCTGGATATAAAGACATAAGGTTTGGGTACAGCATACCTGAAAGAAAAGAGCACTGAGAGAGAGGTTAAGCATAAGGTGAAGATATGGGCTGATATTTACTGGTATAACTGTTTCATTGTTAATAAAATGAAACCTTGTGAATGTCTTTGCTTTGGTTTACATACACTATCGTGTGTGGACTATGTCTCTGTAACAGGCTGGGCAAAGTTCTCACCCGTGCGTTTGTCATTATTGTTTGTACTGTAATATTAGGTTGGCAGCCCTTTTTGAGCACAAACTGTTAAAAAATAAATCCCACCCTTTAGCTTCTATTCTAATAGTGGAGCTATAACCAGCCCTGGTTCCTTTAGTAGTTTGGCTTTCATTGTACGGACAGGTGGCCTCAGTGTGCTATTTTTCATCACTGCTTGTGAAGGGGAATGAAAAGACCTTTGTGACTGGGTGCTCAACTCCCAACTCTGCCTTCTAGAAGTCAGAATACAGATCTGTTTTCTCTAAGGTGCCTAACAACAGTTAACTCCAACACATAAGTCTCCTATAAGTCCACACACATACACACACAAATATATTAGATGAAGTGGGGCTCATCATTACAAAGGGGTGTTTCTATGGACCAACCATTGCAGTCAGGAGATTCAGAAGAGTAGTCTGTCTTATATTAAGCTTGTTCTTATTAGATTTTCCCTTTATTTAAAAAAATATTTTGATCTGTTGTCATGGGTAAACGATTTTAAATGGATGCGATTCATGTGATCTTCATCACTGTTTGTATAATCATAAGGAATTAACTGTGCACACTGTCCACACTTTGACATAGCTTCTAATTTCAGTATCTTTCTTACAAAGTTACTGCTGGACCTAAAGAACTGGACCTTCCAATAAGCAGCTATAGAGACTAATAATTCTCCAGGACAAGCTGCTGGGTTTTGGTTACAAAGATCTATAAGCCATGCACCATTCTGCCTCATCTAATTTACCTTTGTTAAGAGAATGTGCCTTAAGAATTCTAAGGGATGATTCATAACCGTAGCTAAGTGTAAACCCTATCACCACCTCTTCTAAAGGCCTTTTGCAACTGAACTGGTGAGATGCTGCTGGGCGGGGCTCTCTGCTCCACAGCAGGGCTGGCCCCTCCCCTCTGCTCCCTGGCTGCAGCTCCGTGGCTTCCCCCTGCTCTACACCTACTTCACTGCCTGTTGGACAAGCAGGGATCCCCCCTCCCTCCCTATTTCCCACAGCACAGACCCCAGTCCCAGGGACCCAAGGCATGTGGTATGTTGGCTAATTCCAAGAGGTGTCTGTGTGTGTCTCCAATGTCACTGGGACAGGCAGACAGAACAGTGACCCCTTAGGGCTTTTGCAGTTAATCAACAAGTCAGCTGGTAAGCTGTTTAAGAAGAGTTTGAACTAATGGAGAGAGGCTATTGTTTTGTTGATTCGGTGATAAACACTCTTATCAGCCCTCTGCTGGCTTGCTTGCCCGTCAGTTTGCTACAGACAGTATAAAGAAGCAGGGAGGAAGATTGAAAAGCTCTGTATGGTCAACAGATGCATGCACTGCACACACCCCTTGCCTCAGAGTACTAGCAGGGGGCTGGGGGCTGGTAACACTCCCGCCCCATGAGCAGCAAGCAAGGAAAAGCCTGGGATGGTGCAGGCAGACCTCCCTAATCAGAGGTCCTGCCAGGTCCTGGCCACGTCCACCTTCAGCTCAGCACTGTGGAATGATGGGAGGGCTGCTCTAGTGCCCCCCTGACTTCTAGCTTGAGCCACTGCAGCCATGTGCCTGAATTTCCTGTCCAGAGAAAATGTCTGTCCAGTTACAAACCAGTTCAGCCTAGCCAGGTTAGTCTAACCTGCAAATACTGGATCAATTCAGGCTCAGGCTTGAATGTCTGACTCTAGCCTTAGGGGAAAAGTCTTCTTATAAAGCCCTATTGCAAATGCTTACAACTTTACTACTTGCCTTAACTAGTAACAAAGAACAAAAGAAGTAACAATTTTAATAAGAAGTTTAGGTAGTATTCAGAGTGATGTTGTAGCCAGGATGCTCCAGGAAATATGTGGGGCAAGAATTTTTGTGGGCAAGATCTCTTACTGGACAAAGTGCTTGGTTGGGATAAACTTAGACAAGCTATTGAATTCAATATTCAATTGCTGAAATTCAAAAGCAGCCCCATGGGGGAGAGAAGGAGGGCAACAATTAAAGCCCAGGGACTGGTCTGGGGGTGGGATGGGGCAGGGATTGGTGGCTGGGAGAAGTGCTGGATTTTCCCTGACCCTCAGCTGTTAGGGGGAGGGGGTTGTGTGGCAGTCTGACTGGGGCCTATGCAGTTAGGCTTTCAGAGTATAGCATAAGGCAGACTAAAAAATGTTTGAAATATTGTTATAGGCTACTAGAACAAGCTAGTAATTTACAGTGGCAGATACTAAATGGTATGTGAATGATATAGTTGACCAGCACATTAAATTCTTGTCTACCCACTCAACTGTTTTAAAAAAATCTATCCTATGAACTTAATTTGAAACTAAATCTATATGATTTAAACAAAGGAAGCCAAATCTTTTCAAGATGCTATAAATGCAGTCATTTATACAGGAATGTCAGCAAGGGTTGAATTATTTGGCTGCTAAAGTAGAACCCCAGCATTTAAAGCAATAATAATGCCAATAAAATAATCCATGCTAATTTTGTTTCTTAAACTGCTGCTTCTCACAGGTCAGAATAGCACAGAGGGCATAAAATAACTTTCTTTTGCATTTGGCACTGTGTGCTTTCTAATTCATAATATAATCTTGAGAGAAAGTGTTTAAGCTTTGGGTACATCTTGCCTACTTTGTTCACCACCACTCTACTAATCACATTTTGTCTTGACTATGAAGAAGGCCAGGATGCCAAGGATAAGCTTTAATTAGGTAGTAACTTCATTCACTCCTTTAGGAACACTACCCACTAATGAATCACACTCTGAAGATCATTATTTTTTATCATTCCAGGAAGGCGAGGGTGAGTAGCTATGCCTGTCCTTTCTGGATTAGATTCCTTTCCATTTATTCTCCTTCCTCTTAAAATCTTAATATACTCCCTGGATCATATTGTTATTACACGTAATCCACTAATCCAATGCTTCTGGGCTTCCACTGGTTGTTACCAAGGGTCAGGAAGAATTTTATTCCTCCTTGAATGAGTAACTAGACTTGCGGGTGTGGGGATGTGTAGCCTTCCTCTAAAATATCCAAGATTATGTGGGAGGCACTGGTTGTACTATACTACTGGTTCTGTCTGTCTTGAGACAATAGATTTGTGCCAAGAGAGGCATCAGCTCATTGAACACCTGAGAGTGTGGCTATAGAGCACAATTCTTGAATGACAGCCCCTTCCTTACATATCACACATGCAGTTTGTATGTAGTAGTACTGAAAAACATCTCTGGTACCTTGCTGGTGTCTCGCTCACATGTTCAGAACTAAAGCAAGTCAGATGTGGGGTCAGGAAAGAAATTTTTCCCAGGTCAGACAGTCTAAGATTGTGGAGGTCTTTGCCTTCCTCTGTAGCACTGAGCACAGTCCATTCCTAGGTTCATCTGGACATGTTTTACCTAACAAATCCCCTGTAATTGCAGTGAAGCATTTCCCCTGGACGAATCCCCTGAAGTATAGGCAGCACGCTTGGTTTCTCTGGCTTTCGTCCTATAGCACATTGGGGCTTAGTGGTTTTTTTCTACTGAAGATCCTAAGGTTGGTGTTGGCAGGTTTCTGGTATATTGGAGGGGTGTGAAGGGGGAGACAGACTGGATTTCTCTTTAGACTTCGGGAGTTACAGGCGGGGCCAGGGGCTGTGTTGCCAGGTCTCTTCCATCTTACCCTGGATCCAAGGTGATGAGCAAATAGGATTGCCTCTCAGCTGTACCAGACATTAGGGGCCATTGCTTCCTTAGAAGATACCTTCCCCTAAGTATACTTCCAGATCTGGTATATCATGGAACTGGATCCCTCAATGGAACAAGCATCTGAACTATGAGCCTGCTAAGCAGTGACAATTTGATCCTGACATACGCAACCAGTTGTGGGGAAAGAAAGGAGGGGTGGGGGAGAGGGGAAAAAAAGCCTGTGATAAGAGGAAAAATCCTTCCTAGGCCTAAAGGAAAAAGTGAGGTGGAGTAATCCTGCATTCTGGTCATAAACGCCCTAGGCAACTGGTAAAGGGAGCATGGGGGTCATGTGCCCTCCCCCCCCGACAGGGCTGTCCCCACTATGAACGCCGCTGCTGGCTTCTGTGGGTGCTCGCCAACACCATCCCTGCTGCTGCCAGCAGCTTCTGCAGGTGCTTGCAAGCCCCGTCCCCGCCACCACCGCCAATGCTGGCTTCTGCAGGTGCCCCCCAGACTCAGGAGGCACCAATCACTTATGATAAACCCTGTTCCACTGGTGGTGGTAGGAATGAACACTGCACATTCCCTGTACAAATAGGTAAGTTGTACCCCCACCCACACCGCTTGCAATAATTTCTGGCCTCCAGGCAGCCAACCTTGGTGAGGGTAGCTCTAAAGGAGCCATGATTGCTTTTCCTTCTCTTGATGAGATAAACCCCTGCACTTTTAGGCTGTGAGGAGTGTGTTTCCTGCCAGTTTGGAAGTTTAATTTTGATGGGGTCAGGTTTTTAGGCCTCTTGACCTGCACTAGATGGTGGGGTTTTAATTATATGTTTAACATAATGCTTAATCTTTTAGCAGGATCTCGGATGGATAACTTGTGAAAAAGTGAAAAAACAATGCAGGCCCCAGTTTACAGATAAGTACCGAGTCCGTGACCATGTGCAATAGAACTCAGACTACAATCATTTCCTACAAACTAGTGACATTATGAAAAAGTCTTTAACTGATACCTGTATGTACTGAATGAGAAATATTTTCTGTTGCAAATTTAATGTTGTCTTGGTACCAATGATTGTAGCACTAACCTTCATAATTCTAAATTATTCCTTTCACTCTGATTTGGGATTAAAATGCTGGCATGAAGCAAAAATGCTGACTCACAAGCTATTTAATTTAGGACTCTGCTCATAAAAGAAATTTGCAATAATTCACTACAATTAAATCATCTTATTTATGACAGTGCTCTGTATAAAAGGAATTAAGTAAATACATTCTTCTATTCAAGGGTTTTACTGATTACAGCATCCCATATTTAGTCTATACCTAATTTTCAGGCAGGTCCAAGGAAAAAAGCAAGCCTACAAATCTTCTTCTAGCACAGCACAGAGCCTAGACACACAATCTAAAATAGCAAGCCCAATTCTGTTCAATTTGCACAGGCAGCTTTCTTAATTAAACAGGTATGGAAGCATTTTCAAGCTGTTTGGTGCTATAACTTGTGAAACCTTCCTGCAAGTAGAATTTCCATGTAATTCAAAGCTAGTAAAATCCTCTAAGACCCTAGTTCTGCAGCCTATAACAGTATGCAACTCCCACTGAAGCTAATGAGTTTCAAGAGTTGCTGCAGATCATGTCACAAATTTGGAAGCCTTAATAACCAACTCCTCCCACTTGAGTATATATCTCAAAATACATATAAAGTAGCACATAAAGAGATGAATATAAACACCTTTTTATTTTGTATGCTTGTATTATCTGACCAGGGTTTCAAATGGCACATTCTACTAAGTACCTTTTAACCACATGGTACAGATTTGATACATCTCCATTAAGTGAAAATTATACTATGTATTTATCTGTTGTATATACTGTCCTTCCTGAAACGGCTCAGGGTAATTTACAGTACAAGATAGAAATAGCATGTAAAAGCAAATGGAATGAATATAAAATATAATCTCCTTAGATAGTACCCCAGCCTAGCCTGGCTTGCTAAATGTCTGTCCATTTAAGAAGGTCTTACAGCATTTCCAGATGTCCAAGCTTGGGCTCTGGTGGGCCTCAAGGGGAAAGAAGTTCCAAAGTTGAGCGACTGCCAAGAACTACCCTTCAGATGTTTTTTGCCAAGTGAACTTGGTGCACCAAAGTTACTTGCAGGAAGTTGCTCTTGGCCAATCTTAGGGAATGTGATGGGTCTGTAGATACATCTAGGGCCTTAGGTCAAAGAAAGATATACCCAGAAAGGTATAACTATGATCTAACATTCTGCTTAATCCATTCCATAGGAAACAACCTTATACAGTATCCTGATAAAGTGATGTATGCAAAAGATTTTCTCCTGTCTAGACCAGTTGCGGCCAATCTTTATGGTAGGCATGCCACAAATTAGCCTGGTGCCCTCTCCAAGTGTCACTCCAATCCCTCTTCCCTACCCAATCTGCTGCTCAGATTTCTGCTTCCTTCCCTGTGCTCCCTGTCTCATCTGTTGCTCTTTCTGCTCCTTGCTCTATCTGTCATGGTGCTGCCATCCCCTCCCCAATCTGCCATCACACACAGAGGCTTCCCCTGCCACTTGTGGCACCCGTGTTGCAGGTTGCCCCTTTCCCCACCCCCATCTAGATCATTGCTAAGAAAACCAGAATTTACATACAGCATCACTTTAAAAGAATACTAGTCACCGATTAATTTCTATCTAGAGCAAAGAGATGATGGAAACAAAGGCTAAGTTTTCTATATATAATACATTTTGTTTCACCACTACTTAACTTATTATAGCCCTTCAAGTGGCTCAATCAGCTCAAAGAACTGACTAGCTTTAGTGGGGATCCTACAGAGTCCTCCTTTTACAGAAAGGAGGACCCCTGAGCCCTGGCATGGGGATTCATCTGGGATTGAGATTCATTTGAAGTAATTAGAGACCTTCTTGAAGGTAATTTGTAAGACAGAAGACCTCAGTCAGAGGAAAACCTGAAACCAGAATATGTGTTGATCAGAATGTGCTTGTTCTGTCTCCCACTGAAAATGATTGCAAAATTCCCATGCCCTTCAACAAAGCCAGAATTAATTCCAAGAATTTATCATTCTACCAGCAACTCTGACTCAACTCAAACCTTGAGTAGTTTTCAAGTCACTTAGGACATACTCTCCAACAAGTATTGTGATGCTCAGCACTAACACTTTCAGCTTTCAGATGCATGACTCCATAAATTGAATATACAGTTTTAAGTGCCTAAGCTTAAAATTTGCATGAGAACAGCTAGAGCCTGTTCCAAGTGGTTAAATAATATTCAGTAAAGTTTGGCACCCTAAACCCTGATCATTTAATATGGATACATGAAAAAAGAGGTGAAGAAGAACAATTAGCATTTTTTCTCTAGTTAAGTATTTTCAAGTGGGAGAGTACCTGGACATTCAAGTCAAATGTCTACATGTATCCAACAGCCCATTGGGTTAGTACATTTGAGATGCAATAGTTTCTGTAGTCAGTAGCACACAAGGGGGTAATGTAGCTAGCATCACATCCAACCACCTTTGATGACTCGGACTGAATGAGCCAGACACGCAGTTACAACTGAGTCAACTGGAGGCAGCCTTTGTAAGAATGCAGAGTAAGGCTTGAACTTGCATCCCTGGAGCAATGGCAAGATAGCATAACCCCTCTGTCACCACACCTAATTGTCTCGTGTTAGGGCTACCAAATTCAAGGTATGTGCAAATCTCCCATTAACTTCAGTTATGTACTTTTATTGCCTGCAGAACTGGGGCCCTTAAAGCAACAGCTTGAAAACCAAGGAGATCAAGCCCAACAAAAATGTAGTTGCTTATGGTAATATTTGGTCAGGAGCTTGACAGTACTGTGGCTGCAAGAAGAAACCGTCTGGAATATTCATCTCAACTTGTGGCAGGGTTTGGGATGCATAGCACTTTGAAAACACTTCCAGCATTATTTAAATGAAGAAACCTGTCAAGAAAATTGAATAAAATTGAGCTTGCTCTTGTCACCTGCCGTTTTAGACTGAATGTCTCAGTGCTGCATTATGCTTAAAATATTTTAATTTCAGTGAGTTATTCATGAATGTCTCCCCTGAGATGTTGGAGATCCAGATTGAAACCCCTTTCTGCTCAGGAGAACAGCAACTCCGGCTATCCAATATCCAGGGTGAGTGTACTTAACTACTGGGGAGGGCGGGAGAAGCATCATCACCAAAGCATCTTTTAGCTGGTTGACCAAATTCTGTTTTACTGTGTGTGAATAACTTCTGTGGACTTCAGTTGTGTATATATAAATCTTAGGATGTGTCTACAAGTGCAATTAGTGTGCATGAATAAACTCCAGAGCCTACTGCTCCAGTTTGGTGCTCCTAGGTGCGTAATATGTTGAGCCAAGTTGGAGCAGCTCTGGCTGGCAGGGAACCCAGGGGCTGACTGGGGCATGAGGGTGCTTCAGTGTGAAGCTAGCTGGCCTCTGCACTGAAGTGCCGTCATGCCCCAGCCAGCAGGGGCAGCGTCTACACATGCACTGCTATTGAGTAAAAAACTCTGCAGCAGGATAGTACTTGTACTTACAAGTACGGCTGCGCAAAGCTTCAGCCCGCGATTCGATTCGGCGGAGATTTGGCCCGATTCGGTGGCTGAATCTCCGAATCCGAATTGAATCAGAGGACCCTTTAATCTCTCTGAATCAGATTGGAACCGTCTAAATTGATTCGGAGAGATTCAGAAAGATTCGGACATAGACACAGCTTTAAATGCTTTTTCTACCTACCTGTAGGTAGGAGGTGGCTTGTGAACGCTGCGATGCTGGGGCACATGGAGCGTCCCACAGAAGCACAGGGGAGCTCCCCAGCGTGCTTGACAGCAGACCCGGAAGTGGAGCAGAAGCACTTCTGGTCCACTTCTGGGTCTGCCGGGGAGCATGCTGGGGGGCCCCCTGCCCTCCCTGGCTTGACAACTGGTGCCTCCTGGGTCTGGGGGGCCACCCAGGGTCCCCTTGTGGCTGACTGCCAAGCCAAGGGGTGCCGGGGGGGCTCCCCAGCAGAGGGGTGCTCCCCAGCAGACCTGGAAGTGGACCAGAAGTACTTCCAGTCCACTTCCAGGTTCGCCGTTGAGCATGTGGAGGGCCCCCCTGAACTCCTGTGGAATGCTCCATGCACCCCAGCATCTCAGCGTTCATGAGCTGCGCTGGTACCTCGAGGTATGTAGAAAAAACATTTAAAGCTGTGTATATGTCTGAATTGCTGATTCTCTGAATCAGCATCGAATCTTCAGATTTGGATTCGGCCGAATTGAATCAGGGACAGTGATGTGAATCAACGAATGGAATCACTGTCCCTGACTGGGGCCGAATCTAAATCCGACTCAAATAGGGCCCGCTTCGCACAACCCTGCTACAGAGTTAATCTACTCCAGCCTAATAGGGGTGCACACGTAGACACAAGATGTTTAGTGCAGCTAATTAGTCAACTGCGCAGTAAAAATCTCGCGTAGATGTGTCCTAAGATAAGTTTACCTTGTATACAAAGGAGTTGCCCATTCACTGCTTAAGTGCGAGCAGCTATCCATTGAAACAGAGCAGTTACTTCAAATTTATATGGGTTCTAGAAGAATAACGGAAACAATTTCTACAATTTAATCACAAGAGGGAAACATAAAAAGTCAATATAGCGTTACCCCAAAGATCAGAATACAACTACCTGCGGGGTAGTTGTATTCTGATTCAAAAGAGTTACACCAAAGAGTTACCCCAAAGATAACCCCAAAGAGTTATTCCAAAGAGTTACCCCAAAGATCAGAATACAACTACCTGCGGGGGAGGGCGGGGGGAGGGGAGATCTGATAGGACTGTTTCCTATATAACTGAGAGAGCTGAGCCCTTACCAAGGCTCAGCTCTTAATTACTCTGACTGGTTAGCAACACTCAGTTTAGAACCGATTTACTAGGCCATCCACTGACCCACCAATCCTGCACTTGAATTTTCTTTAGAGGTCTGGTAGCTGAGGACCCTCAGTTTCCCTAGTGTGATAAGGGACAATTTTAAGTGGTTCACCACTCAGTGCTCAGCCCTAAGAGGGGACTTGCACTGCAGCTAAGTCTAATTACCACTTTGAGAAGGGACAAAACTGCGAGGAAATTTTTTAATCTGTAAATTGTTCGCAAAAGCCGGCTGCTGTGGGACAGCTGGGATCCCGTTCCTTCATAGCTGCTATGTTTAATGTAATTGTGTAGCCATTTGGAGAAAAATAGCAGCATCTCCCTTTCAACTCTGTAAATGCAACATTCAAAGATATTTCTGGAAAGAGGTGCTAGCATTTATTTTGCATCTGTACGTTCAATATTCTTTAGCTAAAAACTCTCTGAGTCCATTTTATAACATGCTTGTAATCAAGCTGTCAGTATTTTTATTAATATACTTGGCTGCCCAAGCATGACCAAGCATGCATCCGTGTATGAAAATAGTATTTCTCTGGACTAATCAGGTTTCCATTTTTTAGAGTTAACAGCTCAGAATTCTGCTTAGAGCATTTTTCAATTGTTTAGTTTAACATAAAATCGGAAGCCCCACAATTTGCAGCCCACCCAACCCCGCTGCTACTGGCTAACCTGGTTGCAATAGTGGAAGAGAATAGTAAATCTGGTAGGTTTCAGTGTTCCCTATTTTTAAAAAAGGTTCCCACTCCAAACAGGCATAGGGGATCTTGGCCTTTTGACAGAGCAATGCAGCAGGTTGAGACCACAGTTCTGATTCGGTGCCAGAGTCCAGGCAGTTTTAGGATTTGATTCACGCAGCTGCTCAGCACCTGCCAGCTGTCAAATAAGAGCCCGGGAGCCGCAGGGCTCTGAGAAGCGGCCCCTCGGTCTGCGCAACTGGGTGCGGGGGACGGGGCTGAACCGAGAAGCGGCGCGTGACTGCGGCGCCCCCGGCGCTGCGCGGCGCGGTCCGGGCACGGACGGGCCGACCCGTGGCGAGGCGCTCGGCCCTGCTCCCAGCGCGGCCCCGAGGTGCAGGGCGGAGCAGGCAGCGCCGCGGCCCGCGGGTGCGGCGAGCAGCGGCCGGGGCCGGGGCCGCTCACTCCAGGTAGCCATCGAAGACGTCCAGCTCGCTGTCCGTGTCGTAGAGCACGGAGCCGGGGTCCGACAGCACGCCCAGCTCCACCAGCGCCTGGTCCATGTCCTCGGGCAGGAAGACGATGCCTACGTTGAGGACGATGTACTCCATGAGAAACGCATAGTACAGGATCAGCACGTTGACAAAGAACAAGCCCACGTAAAACATATAGGGCAGCACCCGCAGCGCATGGAAGGCCCGAGACTCCAGCGAATCCAGATGTGCGGAGACGGCGGCGGGCATGCAGCTGTGCAGCGGCGGGGGGCCGGCAGCAGATGTGCGCGGGCGCAGGCGGGCGGGCGAGCGGCGGGAGCAGCGCTCTCGACGGA
>NW_005841838.1:3712967-3715372 GCF_000455745.1 Alligator sinensis
CTACCTTTTTTTTTTTACAGGCATCGCTCTCCCATTTCACCTGATCGTCCCGCCCGCCCGCCCGGGTTGCTCTTCGCCTCCCTTGCCCGGTCTCGTCCCCGCCAATCGTGCCGCAGCGTCGGTTTCTGTCCATTTGCTTCCCTGTTTGCTCCAGGGAACAGTCACGTCAGAGCCTGTTCCCTTGCCAGGGACTTCAGACAGCGATGCTGCGTGCGGCTGGGGGCTGAGCCTTTGCTTTCAGGCAGCCTCAGCCTCTCTTCTGGCGTCCTGAGACCCTGAGATTGGACAGGTTAAAAATTATTAGGAATTTTACATCGTATTTTTAGTTTATGGAGGGACATTACAATTCATCTTTCAAAGGACATGAGGCTGACTGAGCTGTTGGCTAACCTGATGTCCAAGCCCTTAACAATGACATAATATGCTGTCTTGTTGACCCTGGGGTGGGGAAGGATCATTCAGGATTACCTACCCCCACTAAATTGTAACAAGTCTGAGGAAGAATTGGTCTGCCATTTGAACTGTACATACAGACAGCAGTTTAGCAATGAAACTGGAGAGACAGCTGTGGGCAAGTTAAGTGTCATTATTTGAGTTGGAAGGATTTCTTAGGGTGATATCTTTTATTGGATGAGGATGTAGTTGGGATAAAGTTGTATCTTTCTCTGAATATATCAGGAAAGGCCAACTTTTGTAAAAAGTATTAAAGTATGTCATTACTAGAAGTGGTCAACAAGTCATTTTTAATATCGGATCTGACACATAGCATCTGCGTATGTCAGGATGAAGCCCTTAACATTACATTGGAGCATTTTTATAGTACTGACCAGGGTTTATATCAAGACCTAAGTAAAAATGTAATTTTAAATGTATTTAGTGTGGTTGGCTGCCAAACCCTAAGAAGCAAGTTTTCTATTAAACCCTAAATGGGCATTTTTAATTCACTTGAAACACAATTAATTTTGACTCCTTACATAGCTAAACTGAAACAATAGAAGACAGGCCTATACTGAATGAAAGTGTCAACACAGGGGTTTGGGGAGGAGATTGGGATTGCTCCATTGCAGCAGGAGCGAGAGCACTTGCAGTAAGGTCTGAAGGTTGGTTCCGGCCTTCACGACAAAATGACAGATGAAATTTGATGTTGGTAAATGCAAAGTGAAGCATGGGAGGAAAAACACCCCAAGATGCACGTACATGATGATGGGCTTTTGTTGTTGTTTTTTTTTTCAAACCCATTCACAGTAGTTGAATTCTGAATCTGGATGAGCCCTGGGTAGGGGAATGCCACTTACTGAGTTCCCCGTGTATGCCATCCACCCAGCTCATTGCCCGCATCACAGGTTCTCCTTGCAGTGCTCCCACCCCACACTGTTTCATGTGTGAGATATGAAAGGTGATCAGAAATGGCAACTGGTCAAACTCTTAAATCAGACCTAAGTGCAGGAGAAAGCTGCATACATGAAAGAATAAATTAAACACCCTGGTTTTGTGACAGAACAATTTTTTTTTTTATTTGTTCCAGTTGAATGGGCTGGGTACAATCCAGTTATATTTAAACTCTAGTTACATTTATCTAAGGCAATAGGGTAAATGAGATTGAAAACATTTCTTGTGCTACAAGACCTAGCTAGGTGATAGGTGTCCTTCATTTGCTAGTTGGCTGCAGTGGTTCCCCTGCTTTACCTCTGTCAGGTCTGTGTTGTGTCAACAGTAGGTTAGGTCTTATGTAGAGTTTAGTCTAAGGGTTGTATAGGATGTTGTGGATAAGGATGGGGATGAAGCAAGGGGTTGGACTAGATCACCTGTGGGTCATGACCTAAAAGTGGCTCGCAAGAATATATGGAAGGGTTGCAAACAAACTTCAAAAATGGATTCTCCTTTAAAGGACAAAATGTGGGGAAACCACCGGATGTCCCTTGCAAGCTGCCAGCCTGCCAGGGGCTACTAGGGGCCTCCATGCTCCATGCACACCACCCGCTGCCCCACACAGTGGGATGTTTTCTAAACTATTTACTGGGTGGGACTGGCCATCCATGTTTACAAATGCGCTCTGGTACAAATAAGGTTGAGAACCACTGGGCTGGACCTCTGGAGGCCCCTTCCTGCCGGAGGGCTCTGCTTTCCACGCTCCCTCCTACATGATAAGACATTAAAGGCTTCCAGGCAGAGGCAGGCTGTGGTCAGTCCAGGGATCCTGGTTTTCTCTGATTTAAAAAAAATCCCCAATTTTTGGTTTAAAAAAAAGTAAGCCCAAATTCACATTTTTCCATTATTAAAATGAAACACCTCTCTCTATATAGATATGGATATATAGATATAACTATATCAATATCTATAGGGATGTTTCATTTTAATAATAGGAAAATGTGAATTTGGGCTTACTTTTTTATTTTATATATATA
>NW_005841838.1:3715958-3732829 GCF_000455745.1 Alligator sinensis
TGCAGACCGGGCTGGGCTGGCCTGGGCTGGGGACGGCCCCTGCTAGTCCTCCCGGGGGAGCGGCGCCGGCCCCGCAGCTGAGGGGGAGCTTTGGTGCTCAGCCGGAGCTGCCCCCCACTTCTCACCCGGGCCGAAGCAAGGGGCTTCACGGGGTGAAGTCTGTGCCCTCGTCCTAGCTGCTGAGCGTGTAGCTGCACCCATGCCCTATCGCTTGGGGCCTGAGCACGGGCGAGTGTTTGTACCCGAAAGCTTGCAACAAAGAATTTTTCCAACTATTTTAGTAACTCTAATAAAGGATACGGGATTTACCCCAAGACCCATGTCTGCTGTCACTTGGGGAGCCCTTAATTCTCTCCTTCCTCTGGCTGCTGGGAGACCCCAGGCTGCTCTTCCCCCCCACTAGTAACTCAGCCCCTGCCTTCACAGCTCTTTGCCCCTCTCCTCAACAGGAACAGAGTGAAAGGGACTGACACTTGATTTTGCTACTGTCCTTTGAACCTCCCGCCACTTGGAAGATTGCACTTGTGTGCCCCAAATGGTTCCATTGCAGTTTATGGTCATTTCATACCTGATTGTTTTCTTGCAGCTGTGCAGGCGACTTTTTAATGAAACCTTAAACATTGCTGAGATTGAGGGCTTTTATTTCGGTATTTGTTAGGGGAGTTTCCTACTTGCTAGGAGTGGATAGGTGAATTACTTTCTCAAGGGTAACAAATGTTAATTATTTTAATAAGGAAATCATAATTTTTCCTGACCAGCATATCTCTATTCCAGTCCTTTCACTAAAGCATAGGTGCCAGTTTTAGCAAGCGCTGTGCTGGAAAGTGGAGTTTCCACTTCTTTTACTCAGCTTTCTGAGTGAAAACCATTTCATTGGTTTTCTTCAATAAATTCCATGGAGAATTTGAAATGACACGGCCCCTTGGTCCGCTGCAAGGCCAATGGGGACAGGGTAGTCGGGCAGAATGTTTGCTATGTGATTTTGGTTGTATTTACTACTATGAATAGAGATCTTAAAAATACCAAGATAAGTAGTGCATCTAAAAACATTTTCCCCTTTAGTTGAGTAGCAGACTCCTAAAATACTTCTAGGAAATGTATGTGGCATGTAACCTGTTGCTAATATCATCCTCTGTACCAGAGGTACAGAGAAGGGCAACAAGGATGGTCAAGGGTGTGGAGAGGTTTTCACATTACAAGGAGAGACTAAATAGGCTATGTCTTTTTATCTTGGACAAAAGATGACTCAGGGGAGTAATTATATAATTTAAGGTGTGGCGTTGAGAAAATTAACAGGGATTTTCTGTCTGTTGCAGTACTCAAATTAGGAGACGTGCAATAACATTGAGGCAAACTTTAAATTTTGTTTTGACGCTTTCTGCTTATCAGTCAATTGATGAGCTATTAAACATGTTCTAAAATTAGTTTATCTAGACAGAAAACACTAGTACCAGGTATGGTAAATAATTTTGCTTTCACACTGACCAAACTGACTATTTTTATTATTTTTGGGCATCACTCCATAAACTGAGATCAAGGCCATGGCTCTTCATGGTGATCGCTTACTATGTTTGGGCCTGATCCCAGGGTGGATCCTGGGGCAGTTCAGTGGCATGGCTGTATCCCCCTTTCTGAGTGACTGCTGGAGCCTCTCTGGACTTTTTTTGTAAGTCCCTGAAGCAGAAGAGAGCCCCCCTTCCTCTCTGTGCTCAGACCATGTTCTGTCCCCTCCCCTCCCCTCCACCCCCCTCTGCTCCCCGCCCTGTTTTTGCTAGTTTCCCCACTGTCCCTGGGGTGGGAGAAGCATCCAAGCCACTGCTGCCCACTCTAGCCCGGCTGAACTGAGAGTTAGTTCAGCTGGGAAAAGTGACAGTGGGAGCTGTGAGAAGGTGGGAGGGAAGAGGTCCTCCTCCATACACCTGGTCTGTTGGGACTGGGAATGGTGCAAAACCTTCCTTTCCCAGCCATTCTCACTGCTGTAGCTGTGACTCCTCCTCACCCAGCCATTCTCACTGCTGTAGCTGTGACTGAGCCCAGCTCCAAAGCAGCCTGGCTGAAAAAGGCAGCAGTGGTTTAAAGCTTCCTGCACACCTGGGACAGCAGCTGGTGAGGTAGGGGGTGGGATGTGCCTTTGAGTGTGGAGGGGGTGGGGGGCATGGATTCTTACCTGCATCAGGGACTTTTAAAAAAAGTCCTGAGAGAGTCCTATGGCACAGTCTGTCCTGCCCACATTGGTGGGTTGTTGGGGAGGAGGCTGGGAGCAAGGATGCAGCCACTACTGCAGTGTGGGTGGTTGCTCCTACACCTCCCTCTGACAAATCCTGGATCCACCCCTGCCTGAAACCCATAATTTTCACTCATGGGTAGTCTTTGTTCTTCTGGTAAATCTTGCTATATTCAACAGGATTTTTCATTAATCTTGTAAGGATATACAAGATTGGATCTTTCGTGACATTAGGGAATCTTAACAATTAATAGCCTTATTTTCTCTCTCTTATTTCTAAGTAACTGTCATTGTTTGGATGTTTATCTGTGACATAAATCCATAGCACAATTTGACATGATCTGAGGAGAGATGTAGGCAGGAAGTAGTACAGGATTGTACAGGTTAGTATCTTAAGCACCAAACTTATCTGTGTTCATTGTAATACATTATGAAAAACCATCTAAAGCTAATCATATATCATTTAAATAAACCACCCTAATTTTCAGGCTTGTTGGGTTCAAAGCTATGAACAGGTTCTCTTACTTTTTAATGTTGTTATCATGGAGATGCAGCTGATGCAAACAGTTGTACCCAGCTGTTGGTGGTGAAGTGCCCTTTAGAACTTAAGTGAAATCCTGAAGAGTTGATTTCCTGTAATAGCAATTTTTATAATTCTTGAGAAGCTGTATGGCCTAGAGTAATGGGGTGGGAGATTAGCTTTCCCTGCATTATATTGTAGGGTCTGCAAAAAGATGAGTGCTGTTGAGTTTAAATTAATCAGTTTACTAATCTGTAACACTTCTGCTGATTAAAAAGCTACAGGATCTTACTGTAAATATTTTGAGAATTTATGCTGAAAGGCACTTTAAATGTGAGTTACTCCATGCTGTAATTGGATTGTATCAGAAAAAGATAGATATAAAAGGACAGAAAAAGCTGTCTGTGGTTATGAGAAGCCCGTTCTATAACAGTATGGAGCAAGTTTCCATTTAGAATGTCATGGAGACTTATCTCTTCATGTTGACATTCCATTTTTAGTTGATTTGTCTTAACTTTCTACATGTTCCCATGTAGACATGTCTTTGACTTCAAGAACTAGCTTTGTCAAATGTTAAGTGGGTGCCTTAAGTACTTTTCAAAACCTTTTTGGGTAACCTGTTTCAATGCTTTACTACCTTCCTAGTGAGAGACGTTTTTCCTAATATTTAACCTAAACATCCCTTCCTGCAACTTGAGACCATTGTTCCTTGTTCTGTCATCTGCCACCACTGAGAACAGTCCAGCTCCATCTTTGGAACCGCCCTTCAGCTAGTTTAAGGCTGCTATTAAATCCCTCTGTTTTCTCTTCTCCAGACTAGATAAGTACACTTCCCTTAGTCTCTCCTCAGAAGTCATGTGCCCTAGCCCACTAACCATTTTTGTTGCCCTTTCTCTGCTGGACTCTCTCCAGTTTGTCTGCAGAGCAGCTGCTTAGTTGGTCGGTTCTCAGCCTCTAATGGTGCATGGGATTGTTCCATCTTAAGTACTTGCTGTTGTTGAACTTCATGAGATTTTTTTTTTGTTTCATCCTCCTATTTTTTGAAGCCTTTCTGAATACCCTACCCTCCAGCATATCTACTACTCCCCTCAGCTTGGTGTCATCTGCAGACTTGCTGAGGGTGCATGTAGGGGTGCACCAGTAAAGGTTTTCTTGGTTGATATCGATAGCCGATTATTAACCAACCATATCAGCTGATGCCGATCTGATAACCAATATTTAGTAATAATGCAAGGAATTTTAAAGTAAACCTTTTGTTTTCTGATATGCTCCAGCAGCTTCTTGCATCACATTTCTCAGTGTCCCAGTGCTTAAAAATGGTAATGGAGATGCTTGAACTAAAGCTTGTCAAATCAGCTTTGGTTCAAGTGCCGCTGTCACCATTTTAATAGGTGAGGAAGCTTGTAAATGGAGCAGAGCAAGGGCAGGTATGGCCTACCTGCTATTGGCTCTGGGCTCTCCGCCCTGCTGCCTGTGCTCTGGAAGCCCCGCGCTGGCCTCGTGCCCTCTGCCCACCTGGCAGTGGGAGGCTAACTTGCCGACCCCGCTGCTGCCAGGTGGGCAGAGGATGCATGGCCGGTGCAAGGCTCCTGAGGGAAAGGCAGCAGAACGGAGAGCGCCAAGCTCGCAGCAAGCAACCCATATCTGCTCTGCACACCCCCTGCACCCTCTGGACAAGCTGCCAGTGGCTCTGTCCTGCTCCCTGCCCTGGGTACCATACAGCACCCTGCCCCTGGCCCTTCCCCACTTCTTCCCTCACCATGGGGGTCTCGATCTGCACTGCCCCCGCACTTATATGGTGACTTATGTTCAAAATCTTATTCAGACTAAATTGTGAGGATATGTTATAAGTAATATTTGCATAATGATAGACACTGGTTATTGGGTAATACTTGGGCTGTGTTCCTTTAGAACAGTGGTTCTCAACCTCTCTTTTTTGTACCAGGACCCATCCAGACCCCAGGCCCCCAGTGTGTGGGACAGGGGTGTCTGTGGGGCAGCGGAAGCCCCAAGCAGCCCCTCGTAGGCTGAAACTCTGCGGGGTCGGGGGGGCGGCGAAAGCCCCAAGCAGCCCCTCGTAGGCTGAAACTCTGCCAGCCTGCAAGGGAAAAGCCATGGTTTTCCATGTTTTTCTTTTTTAAAGGAGAATCCATTTCTACAGTTTGCTGATCCATTTTTAAAGTTTGTTCACAATCCTTTCATATATTCTTACGACCCGCAGGTTGGGAAACACTGCTTTAGAAAAGGGCTGAGTAAAATACAGTCCACTGGCTGGATCCGGTCTGCTGGCTGGATTCAGCTGGTCAGGCCCTTCTCCAAACTCCACATACATGTGTACACATGCCCACAGCCCCCTGCAAACCAATACCCATTCCCCCCTTCCCCCAATATATGAGTAAGACTTCATTTTAAGTTATTAGACAATATCTCTGTGTACACTATGCAAACACATGTAAATCAGGACAAAAATATTTTTTGAAATCAAATTAATGAATGTTGTAGTAGATGTTTCATTTTCAGACTATAATTTGGTGATTTTCTGGTTCTGAGATGGCAAACCCCCTTGCTGAAAGGAGTACTTGAGGGGACAAGGGGCGGGACTTCTAGTGGCAAAGGTCAGGGGTTAGAGGGTGGAACTTCTGGTCCCAAGATGGTGACCAGGGGGTGGGGCATCTGTCAAGGGGCGGGGCTATCCATGTGGCCCTTGATAGGTTGCCAAAATTCGTTAAGCTGTCCTCCAGCTGAAATAATTGCCTGCCCCTTCCTTAGAAGTACAGAATGGAAGTCCCATATGTACAACTTCAGCTTCCATGTTTCAGTAGGGCTCAGATTCAAAAAACATGTTGCCACAACAGTGGATGAAACTTGGAGGCGCTTGCAGCTCCGAAATCATAAACACAGCTGTAAAAGACACAGCTGATACCAGACAGCTCATGCAATCTTAATTTAGCTTCTTGTATATATAATACTATTATGTCATTTTTCATGACATAATAGTATTCTATTCTTGCCTCATTCAGTTCACAGGATTAATTTTAGTCATTGAATGAGTAGCTTCATAGCCCGTTGTGTGACCCTACATTTGATATATTTCATGTTAATCAAGTTATGTATCGGATGTTGGCCCGATGGGGTCGATAATGTGGCCGATAAATGCCCGTGCTGCGTGTGGCCACAGTGTAGCACTCAAGCAGCAAGGAGCAGAGCTGGCAGTATGGAGAGCTTCCTCCAGCTGGTAAGTCTGGTGTGGTGGAAGGGGAGGGGGGAGGGAAGGGACGTGGGGAGGGGCAGATCAATGCCCTGAGCGTTGAGGGAGGTGGCAGGGGCAGGTGCTGCCCAGATGGAGGGGGTTGGAGCCATGGCTTGTGGGGATGGGATGGAGGGCAGCTCCTGCTGCTGCTTGCACCTGGGAGGGCAAGGTGGGGCGTGTGACCCCAGATCTGAGTGGGGCAGGCTGTAGCCAGGGCTGTGCAGGGCTCTTCTTGGCGGGGGCTGGGCTTGGAGCAGGCACCGGCAGCACTGGGAGGATGCTGCATCCACCTGAAATTTCACTGCTGCTCCACTCCCAGTGCCACCACCACCAACCACCCAGTGCAGCCCTGGCTCAACACCCTGCCTCCACCTACGTGCCGGAAAGAGCCAGGGCTGTGCCAGGCAGCTGGCAGTGGTGGTGCTGGGAGTGGAGCGGTGGCGAAATTTGGGGTGGATGCAGCATCCTCTCAGCACCACCAGCGCCTGCTCCAAGCCCCCGTACCCCTGCGAGCTGCGGCTCTGGTTCCCCCCACCACCCCACCTGGGCAGTGCCTGCCCCTGCCCCCTCCCTCACTGTGGGGGGGGCGTTGATCTGTATCCCCACCATGCCCCTTCCCTCCCCCCTTCCCTTCCACTACACTGGATTTACCAGCTGGGGGCAGCTGTGTCAGAAATCGGATTGGTATCAGCCGATGTGCCTCCTTAAATATCAGCTATCGGTATCGTCCCCAAAAATTTCTATCAGTGCACCCCTAGAAAATAATTGATTCAAGCATCGTGGTGCTCATCGCTTTGGCATCTGAGTTCTTTGCATACATGAATGTTTACAGTACCTGGTGGAGCTGAGATACGAAGGTCAAAGCAATCCACTAATCTTGAATTCCAAGTTTAGGATGCCTGTGGCTAGTATTTTCAGAGAACTTTGCTTTTTATTGTGCTTGATTTTGTTCACAGCACAGCTTTTACTGACTGTAGTGATCAGCACTTCTGCAGATTAGTGTCTCAAGCTGGGTTCCCAGAAAATGAAGAGCACAGTTAGTGGCTAGGTTTTAAAATTATTTTTAAGTAACTTGCTCTTTATTCTATCGAAATTCTTTGCCAGAGGCAGGCATAGAATTCAGTTGCCCAGAGTAGCACCAGACCATCTTTTTTTTTGCAGTTCTTTGCCCTGTTTGTGACACCTTCCAGCTTTGGACACAAAAGAAGCAGAACTCTTACAGGCAAGCAGCTGTCTTTGGTACATAACCCTAAAATTATCACTCCAGAGCAGCTGCACCTTTGACCCATCACGGTCTCTGAGTGCATCCCCTCAGGTGGTAAGCCTCTTGCTATCGCCTGTACTCAGATGAAAACTTGTGATTTTCTTTTTCTCTGTTAGGTTATGGCTCGCTGTCAGCTTGTTCTTCCATGAACAACTCACTAACAGTTGCTGCTCTAATGATTTTCTTAAGCTTTCCAGCTGTAAAGACAACTGTTTAACTTTGGCTATTGCCTGGAATAGGTATTTTGCATAAGTAATAGCACAAATATTGTCTTATAAGCTCCTGATCTCTTTTGCATAGGGGGTGTTTATCTGGAACCATTTGTTGTCTCTGGTTTGTTTCCCAACAATGGTCCTCTTGCATAATGTTGCATACACATTCCAGTAGTTATATAGTAAGCACTTCCTGTGATCTGGTCCCTTAACATGTTAATAAATTAAAAAGACAGGGGACAGACTTATTCCCATGATTCACTTCCTGAGCACAGCCCTTCCTGTGCATTAAATGACAAGAGTCCAGTGGAAAGTAATCATGCAATTATATAACTGAAGAGTATATGATGATGCACATACTTTGGCTAAATTAAGCATGTATGGACACTTTTTCTGGTATTTCCAGACATTTCCTAACTTCTCAACTTGGTGTGTATTAATCACGGATCCTGGTTTTCTCTGTTTAAAAAAAAATAGCAAATTCTCTGATTAACCCCCGCGTCTACCCCATCCATATTTTTCTGTGATTAAAATGAAACGCCACTGTATACATAGATGTCAGCTGACACTATGTTATATTGATACGTTCACAATTTTAAAGCAATTTGGAAGCCCATCAGTGCCTCAGTCACTATAATAAAATAATTTCTAAATACCTATACATTTTGGCATTTGATTTTTTTGTGTTTTTTTTTTATCATGGAAAATCAGAGTTTCCCCTGCCCCCTTTGCTCACAGAGATGCAGGTTCAGCTGTAGCCGTCCACCCCCACTACTTTGTGGCACCGAGCAGCCCTGATGCTATTGCCCCTCACTTAACACCTACAACCCCTTGGGACCTTCTGGTGCCCCTCACCCTGCCACCCTCCCAGCCCTGCTGAAGGTGGTCTCCAGTTGCCAGGACTGTGGGGCCAGAGACCCGGGTCTGCACCCTCCTACCACCCCATAGTAGTGCCCAAGCCCTGGCTGCTGCCTGTGGTAGGTGACAGCTGGTGTGGCGCAGTGGAGTGCAGAGCCTGGCTTCTCTTCTCCCCATGGGCGCTACAGCCCAAACATAGCCCATGGGGGGAGGTGAGTGTGGGCTGCCTGCTGCAGGCTTGGGGGGTCTGGGTCCCCACTGCTGTGCACACTCCTGGGGTGGGTTATGTGGGGCACATGCCCCCCAGGTTTGTGCTCCAAGCAGGTGCAGGCTGCAGGCTTGGGGCTCCTTGTCCTGCTTCTCTCCTCGTGGCCTCCACAGCCCAGCAGGTGGGACCCGGTACAGCAGGGCAGAGCACAGCTGGGCACCACCACTGCAAGCCCTGACCCACGCCCCCACTGCTACCCACTGAGCAGGGTGGGTCTTGCCATTGTTCCCGCCCTTGGGAATCCCCTGCTACACTGAGCTTCCCTGCCCTGCCCTATTGTGCTGGTTCTGCCAGCTGGGCTGTGGAGGCTCCAGGGGGAGGTCAGCAGGGCGGGAAGCCCTGAAAACACAGTCTGCACCTGCCCCACACAGATCTGGGGGTCTTGTTCCCAGCGGCGGGGAGCCAACCTGTCCCCTGGATGAGCTGCCTGTGGCCCCATCCTACTCCCTGCCTGGACCCTGAGGCCGCACATTCCAGCTCCAGCCCTCTAGCCCCACACAGCACCTGGGCTGGGTAGCAGCCCCAGCCCTCCCCTGTATGTGCACACATGCACATGGTGCCCCCTGCCTGAATGTCCTCCTGCTCCCACAGCTCCCTGCAGGCTGGAACTTTGCCAGCCTGAAAGGGGAAACCCACAGTTTCCATGGGTTTCTCCTTTAAAAGAGAAAATCTGTGTTTTTCTCCTTAAAATGAGATATCAAATACCATGTATAGTAAGTGCATAGTGAATGGGAAACCTGGATCCCTGGTGTTAATGTTTTTTTTTATCAAATACCATGTATAGTAAGTATAAACGTTAATTTGCACAACTTCCATATATATTGATTATTACCTTTTAAGTTGCTGAAACATGCTCTCAACTTTACCAGTTTCTTAGGGAGATTTAATTGGGGCCCAGTTTGACCTTTCTGTGCATTCAGTGGCAGAATCTTTTATTAGCTTCAGTAGTGGAGGATTATGCCCATGATACTTTGACCTCTTCTGCAGTTCTTGTTTCCAAGCTAAAGTGAAAAAAAATAATTGATACATGTAGGAATGAAGTCAACAAAGAATTTCTATTAACTGACTGAAGACTTAACATTATGTGAAGATAAGCTTTAACAACTTTTCCCAAACAATGGCTAGTGTGTTTTTGATATTGAATGTTGGGCACATACCTCCTCATGCAATTTTAATTGGATAAATAAAGGTGTAGCTTCAGAGCAAGGCAACAGCTTTTGTTTGGCGCTCGAGTTACCAGCTTTTCCTCATACTAGGAAATTTAATTACAAATGACCCAGTTAAACAGCTGCAGACTTTAATTGTAGTCACACTGGCTACAGAAAGAACAGGTATAACTTTATGAAATAACCCCTTATGTTACATTCTTCAGATAAGAAAACAAGTGGTGAAAGCTGTAATCCAGGTATACCTGCTTTTTTACCTTTAGAGCCTATAAAGCAGTGGTCTTCAGCCTTCTTAAGGTGAAGATCACTTTTTCAAGTAAAGGGCAATCCAGGATCTACCATGGAGATCGACTGTCAGGGCTTCCCTGATCGAGGATCGACTGGTTGGTGACCGCTGATATAAAGCCCTGGCCACCATAACAGATTAAAAAGTTTTCAAATTTAATGTATTTCAAGTCATGCTAAGCCTTCTGCACTAATTGTTTTTAAGCTTTTGGGAAATGCTTCTCAATTTAGAGAATATTGGGGCAAAGTAATACAATAGCTTGTGATTTATTTTTTTGCTCTCTGTACTGATCAGCATAGGACTAACCACAGCATTGGGTTTTTGTTGGTTTTGTAAGTGTAATTATACACATTTAAATAAGTTCGTATATGTACAGATGCATCTGTCTACAGATCTCATACTTCAGATATTGCTTATTCAACTCGTAAAGGTTGAATGTATGTAAATAGTGCAATATTATCCTCTTCTAATTAAACACCTTAAACTCAAAGGGTTTTATTCCATGTGGAGAAGACTTTGCCATTTATTTTGGATGCAAATTATTACAGAATAATTGTTCTGATAGTATTGTGTTTGCAGGTACAATTATTGCTTGCTTTTTTCTGAAGTGGTATGTACAGAAAGCAATGATTTGAACTAAAACTTGGAATTTCTAGTATGCAGGACATCTCAAATATTTTTTTTTTTTTTTGGAAACACTAACATAGTATTTCTGAACCTCGGTCTATTTTCTGAACCATGTTGTTGCTCAATGAAATTGAGAATATCAGCAGATGCTGGGGTGCCAGATTGTGGCTCTAGTTGTGACTGGGGCTCTATGGGCACTCAATAATTTGTTTTCAGAAGAAACCCTGGCATTCCACATGAATAGTCCCTTGAATTTAGTAAATAAATAAATAAATAAATAAATAAAATTGGAGAGATTTCAGGCAAAACATTACACTATTCAACACTTCCCAGATGCTTTATTTTTGTAGAAAACTTTACAGCGAATTCAATGTGCAATGAAAAGGAGTCAGCATAAAATACTTAATTTCCCTGCAAGTTACTTGGTAGTAGTTGTGCAGATTATGAGGGTTCTGGAATATTACATCTGGGTCAGGATACACGTCTAACTGTCTTCCATCTAGCTTTTTAATTCAGATATCTGAGCTGGAAGCTACCTCATCTCAGGTAGCATCTAAACTCAGCCAGTCTGGATAAATCCTTCTTCATGAATTCAAAATATTGTTTTTTTTTTTTTTCATCACTTAATAATCAAGCATAAAGCAATTTAGTTGAAGCATACATGTCATCTTTTAGAATTAATATATTTCTCCAGACAACTGTTTTCCCTGCTGTTGTTTTACTTGACTTTAAAGTGGTCATCTGAGAAATCACAATAACAAACCCATTGGACAAATAGCCTACGTAATCATAATGTTTGCTCTATTTAGTCATTGGCATTTAGAAGGTGTACAGCATTCATTATCATTCTGATAGTTTTTGTTTGCCACCTACACTTTATACATTTGCATTCCATGCTCTATTTCACTTGGATCCTTTTTAAAATAAAATACAAATAGTAGTCTTTCACAAATCACTGGCTGCACCAGCAAAAAAAAAAAAAAAAATCTCCTTGATCTATTGACTGTAGGAAAACAGTACTGCAGGGTACTGTATTACATGTGCAAAGGAGTGTGAAAATCAGAGTCTAATATTAGTTGTTATTCTTATATTTAATATTTACAACTTTCTTTTTGTTTAGGTATATGTATCATGTTTTGACCAAAAATACCACAGTAACGGATCATAACCGGAATCTATTAGTAGAGACTATTCGTTCCATAACTGAGATCCTTATATGGGGTGATCAGAATGACAGTTCAGTATTTGAGTAAGTGCTCTAAATCTTTGCTATCATTGTTATTATCGTTGTTAATAATAATAATAATAATAATAATAATAATAATCCAGTTGTTGATCAGAAGATCTGAAAATGGTTGGTATTTCATATATAGGAAGTATTTCCTTAGATTCATAGATGCTAGGGTCGGAAGGGACGTCAACTGATCATTGAGTCTGACCCCCCTGCCTGGGCAGGAAAGCGTGCTGGGCTCAGATGCCCCCAGCCAGAGCCTATCCTGCCTTCTTTTAAAGACCCCCAAGTTAGGGGAGAGCACCACCTCCCTTGGAAGCCCATTCCAAATGTTGACCACCCTTACTGTGAAGAAGTTTTTCCTGATATCTAGCTTAATTCTGCTCTCTGTCAGTTTGTGACCATTGTTTCTTGTTACCCCACAAGGCGCCCTGGTGAACAGAGCATCTCCAATCACTTGCTGCGTCCCCCCTAATGAATTTGTAGGCAGCCACAATTTGTATCAAACAAAAGGTGTGCAGAATGGTATCCACTAAAAGTTAGCTATATTTTTAGTAGTCCATAGTGGGTAGCTTTTTGCTAGTGCAGGGGTTATAGCTCAAGGGATGGATTCAGCCTGCGGTGACATTGCATCTGGTCTAGAGCAGCAGAGCTGTATGCTGTCCATCCCATCTACAACCTTCCCTGCTGCTCTTACACTTATGTTTACCCTTGCCAAAGAATTTCCCTGCGCTTGTCACTGGGGATGGAGATTGGCTGTAAGGGTAAGCAAAGGTACTCTGCTTGGCATGGGCACAGGGCTGGGGTGGGGAGGGGATGGATATTTGCAGCCCCTAGTAGGGGATCAGGTTGCAAGGGGTGGCAAATGGCTGAAGAGCTCTGATCTAGGGGAACTTCATAACAAACCCTTTATTTTTTTCAGATAGAATGAAAACAAAGGTATAGTATAACAGAGACTTTAGTCAAAATGACCCTTTTAATTAAAGTCTAGAAAATCCTGTAAAACTACTATGGGTGTTTCTTGCTTTGTCAATTAACCTGATTAGCTGACAAATTAAGTGAAGCATCTGGTGTTATACATGGTGGCCTTCATTATAATTTTTTTGCCATTTGTTTCTCTCACTCCTGCTGTGATCATGATGTGTCTTGATTTTCAGAAAGAAAAGATTGGGTTTTCTTTAATATGGGCCCTACTAATATGGGATTAATGAATGAGTTTTAAAGCAACAGGCTGAGTATTCAAACTGTGATGTCTTTTTTGTCTGCCATGTGCCTATTGCTTGACTGTTGTGGTTTAAAGTCTGATAAAAATAAGTGCAGTCTGGAGGGAGTAGAGGGGTGGAACTAGCACCAGCAAACAACTGTAGTTACAGGTAGACAGCAGAGACATGTTTTAGTTTTATTTAATCAGAACTGGGCTTGGTATTTAGATGATTAATGAGGTAGCTTTAAACCATAATAGTTTAAACATTTAGCGTGGAAGGCTCTTACTTCTCATTATATTTAAAGCTCACGGTGTTTACCATCATGTAATTTACCTTTAGATTCTGTATTTTTCAAAAGTAGGGCAGAGCCTTACAAGTAGTTTAAGTAAAAAGATTTTATTTAGAAGTAAAATTGTAAAGGTGGACGAAGTACATACTCTTCTGCTGAAACTGCACTGTTGCTAATATAATGATAAATACCGTAATTTTTTTCTCTTAAAAAGCAAATCTACGTTAAAGTAACACACTCAGCATTAACAGCATCCTGTGTGTTTAAATTGAAAATGTGTTGTTACAACTGCTGTTAAAGGGAGTAATAAAATGAAGGATATAAATGTTTAGGTGTTTAGTCTTATTTATGAGGGGTGCTTTCAAAATTAGTAGCATGGAAATATAGCAGAATTGTGCCTGTTGAAATACTCCCTAGCACTGCTCTCGGTGTTAATGTGAAAAAAGCTGAATAAACTGTTAAGCAATTTATCATTGCTCTCTAATTGCAGAATTTATATGATTAGTTTAGAAGCAGGTTTACTCAAACATTTTTTCCATTTTTTCCTAGGTTAGGGAAAATGCATTCTAATATAATCTTAGAAAACTAGAAGATTTGTGAATAAATAGCTTGAGAATTGTCTGCAGAATTTGATCTTGGTGAATGCCACTGCAATACTAAATTGTATATAAACACGTGCAACAACAGAATGTCCAACCAATTTTTCACATATTTTTAATACTGGGGTAGAATATCTGTATACCTGTTGTGCTAAAATCAATCCATCTTTTTTTGTGAATCGCTTTTCATTGCACATCCTGATTTTTTTTTCCAGTAAATTAAACACTGATAAGTTGCTTAACTACTAAATCTTTGTCTTTCAAACATCACATAATTTGCATTTAGTGATTTTTGGTTATTTGTTTAGTCTTGAAGAAGCTACTTTTGTTTGAAATGGTTAATGGATGTAATTTTTAAGAGATTTTTACAAACACAGTATTAAAGTTGTCAAGTTTAGGTAAGGATTCAAACAAACAAAATATAGCCAATTAATAAGAGTTCTTTATTGTTTTCTAGCTTTTTCTTGGAGAAGAACATGTTTGTTTTCTTCCTAAACATACTGCGTCAGAAATCTGGTCGTTATGTGTGTGTGCAGCTGCTGCAGACCTTGAACATCCTCTTTGAGAATATTAGTCATGAAACCTCACTCTGTAAGAACTCATTGAAAGCTAAATTTTGATTATTAAGCAAATTTTAAATCCTGAGTATATGGTCTAATCTATTTTCATTTTGTTAACTTGAACTTGCTGGGTTTTTTGATAGCACTGTAAATCCATTACAATGTCATTCTGAAGTCTGTTTCAAAATTAGTTTCCAGTTTGCATATGAGTTTCCAGCAGTACAGAAACCTTTGACTTTACTGTTGGAAAAAATATAGTAGCTCCACGTTTTTAAAGGGGCTCTTTAAAATAAACCATAAAGTCACTGGTTAGGTAGGGCCTAAAATGTCTGCTTTGCTCTTGCTGAGAGAACATATTTCAGTGAACAAAACCTCCTTCTGGAACTGTTTTGACTGATGGAGCTGGCATTCCAACAAAACACCATGTTAAGTTCGGTGTCTCTTTAAAAGTTTAAGATGACAAGGAAATGTCAACATTTGCTTAAGAGCAGCAACTAGTGGCAAGCAGAAATAATCCACGCTTTTGAGAATGTGTAATATGAAAGGGGAAAGAATTGGTCTAAAGATTTGATTACCAGCCTCAAAATCTTGTAGCTTATATAAGTAAAAATACAGATGGAAGTATATTTTGTTTCCATTTTAACCTTGTCTATGGAAACTAAGCCTTTTGTAGGAATTTGGTGCAGATGCATATCACTACTACTCAAAGCAGTAGTTTTCAAAACAAATTTATCCTTCTTCTCCTCTAGCATACCTGATCTGGTGGACACTCCAGCCAGTCTGGAACCTGTGCTGTGTGGCACAGATCTTAGAGTGGTTGAAACTGGCACTACTTGCAACACAGTCTGTCCAGAGTAGCAGCTGTGCTGCACATGGTGGCCACCCTGGCCAGACTGTGCTGTACATGATGGCTGCCCCGGCGGTTCCAGGAGTGAGCTGCACATGGTGTTTGGTACAGTTAGTCTAGGATCTGTGCTGCACATGGTACCTGTGAGCATTGTGTGCAGTGCAGGTATGCTGGGGGAGGGGTCAATGAGCCTGATCCAGCCTGCTCACCATTCCCACACCGTTGGTATGTGCTGTGCCCTATGTGGGTCTGATCAGACTCAGGGGAAGCACCAGGGGCCAGGTGGACGGGCTCTGCAGCCTGCATGTTTGGCACCCCTGATTCAAAGTCTTAATTTCTGTTGCTACGCTTAAAAGTAGGGATATTTAATTGTTAAGCAAAGATTTAACTACTGCTAGGTTACCCTTTTTTATATAGTGCTTTTCATTGTCAGGCACATCATTTACATTACAGACTAATTTAATGTTTATCCTTTATTGTGATTTGTGGTACAATTCTTTATTTCAGATTATCTGCTCTCCAATAACTATGTCAATTCCATCATCGTACACAAATTTGACTTTTCTGATGAGGAGATCATGGCTTATTATATATCATTTTTGAAAACTCTTTCTCTAAAACTCAACAATCACACTGTACATTTTTTTTACAATGAGGTAAGTGGCTGCTAGTGTTCTTGATAAGATTTTCTAGACACAATAAATGAAAAGGGAGGAAGTGCCTAATACTGAACTGTTGTAGATCCGTGTTTCACCACTTTAATCCATATGTCTGAGCATTTCTGTATCCTACCTAGATTTCTTTTCCCATTTAGACATAGTTTAAAATTATGGTAGTGCAGAGGAGCTCCAGGTACACTAGTACTTTATTGTACAAAAAGGTTGTCCCTGCCCTGAAATGCTTGTATTACTTTCAGATCTTGCATTGTAATACTACTGAAAAAGTTGCTTTGGTGCATTGATTCCAGGCTTGGGTCTTGATGAAGTTTAGAAACCCCATTATGACATGAGATCTGCAGGCTTGGTCAAATGGCAGCTTTAATTTGGAGTGTGGGGTTGTTGTTTTTTTTTATAAAGATAACCAAAGTCAATGGGCATCAATTTATGTTTGTAAACTGATGGAAATTCCTGACTCTTTAGTTCCTAATAAGTTTTTGGCTGAAAGTTCAGTAATTATTTCAAAACGATGTTCCATATACATTTATCAGAAACATGGGGAAATATTTCTACTAACAATGTACTATAAATGATAGATTTGACATTTCTAATACAGGTTTCATAGTTGGTAGGGTCAGAAGGGACCTGAGCAGATCATCAAGTCCACCCCTCTGCCATGGGCAGGAAAGAATGTTGGGGTCAAATGCCCCCAGCTAGGTGTCTATCTAGCCGCCTTTGGAAGACCCCCAGGGTAGGAGTAAACACCACTTCCCTCTGAAGTTGGTTCCAGCTCCTAGCCGCCCTGACTG
>NW_005841838.1:3733018-3733962 GCF_000455745.1 Alligator sinensis
TATAGAGGGGGAGGATCACCTCCTTGGACCTGCTTGTGATGCATCTGTGGATGCATGACAAGGTGCGGATAGACTTCCTGACTGCATCCCCACATTGGCAGCCCATGTTTATCTTGGAGTCTATAATGACTCAAAGATCCTTTTCTGCCTCTGTGCTGACGAGAAGGGAGTTCCCCAGCCTATAGGTATGCTGCTGGTTCTTTCTCCCTAGGTGCAGTACCCTGCACTTATCAGTATTGAATCCCATCTTATTCTCATCCGCCCACCCCTGTAACCTGTCCAGATCCAATTGCAGCCTGTCCCTCCCTTCTAGCGTGACCACTTCTCCCCACATCTTAGTGTCATCTGTGAATTTGAACAAGTTGCTTTTCACCCCCTCATCCAAGTTGCTGATGAAGATGTTGAACAGTGCAGGCCTGAGGACCGAGCCTTGGGGGATCCCACTGTCCACATCCCTCCAGGTTGAAAATGACCCGTCCACCACCACTGTCTGGGTGCGGCCCCCCCAGCCAATTGGCGACCCATCTGACTATGTAGGCATTGACACCACAATCTCCTAAACTTTTAATGAGAATGGGGTGAGAGACAGTGTCGAAGGCCTTCCTAAAGTCCAGAAAAACTCCGCGACACCTGCGTCCAAGGATTTTTTTGACCGGGTTATAGAAGGCCACCAGGTTGGTCTGACAGGACCATTATGGTTATAATGAAATGATTTACAGATGTTGCAGATGTGGCATTGTAACAGATATTCGTAAGCATAAAGTCTGCACAATATCCTAGTCCTGTTACATAACTTCAGAAAAAGAAAAATATGTTTTCACTCTTTCTTCATTAATACATGCAGTCTAAGTGGTAGACTAATTTGGCAACAAGAAATTGGCCAGTTTGCTGGTGTTTGCCTAGTTGTGCAGGCCTTTCAGTAGAAGCCTTTTTCTTTTCAGCAG
>NW_005841838.1:3733972-3785587 GCF_000455745.1 Alligator sinensis
CTGCTGGTAGAGCTGAGTTCTGCGACTACAGGGAGCTTTGAGTACAGAGGAACTCAAACTTACTGATAGAACTCAAATTCTGTTGGCAAAACTTTATAGTGTGCAGCAGAATGTGTGGTCTGCAGCATAGGCCAAGGAATTTGTTGTACACAGTAGCTGCCGGGTAAAGTGCAAGCAACTGTTTGATGACTTCTGTTGCAACTCTGAGTTAGTATATAGGCAGCTTTAATTGAGCACTAATGGGCTTAATTAGGTACCAATTAACTCTACAGTATACGTTTGTGTCTACACATCTACCCTTATTAGGACTCGCAAAATTTATAAACTCTGGAGTGGGCTAGTACTTGTATTTACCCTGCTCTGGAGTTCTTTTTCATGTATAGCAGCATGTGTGTAGATGCTGGAAGGGCTGGTTGGGATACAAGGGTGTTTCAGTGTGGGGATTGCTTGTCAGCTAGCCCATGCACTGAAGCACCCTTATGCCCCAGTCAGCCCCTCCACAGCACATCGAGACTGGTTGGAGCAGCCCTAGGTATTGCTCTGACTGGGTTCAATGGACTGTGCATGAATAAACTCTGGAGCTGATTGCTCCCAAGTTTGTTTTTCTTTGCTCCTGGGTGCATTTTCAAATGTGTTGCCTGGGAGCAAAAAACTTCAGAACAATAAGTCCAGAATTTTTGTGTGCATTGATTGCATATGTAGACACACCCACAGAGGTACTCATGCTAAGCTCTCTGGGCTCTGTGATGAAATCGCAACCTGAATTAATTAATTTTAAACACTGTTCTTAATATAGAAATCAGTAGGCTTTGGCGAAGGGCATGTGATATTTAACTTTTTTTTAATTGCTGTCTGTATTACTCCCAGATGTCTTAAATGGTTTGCTGTCGTTGCTATTACTAGTAGACTGAATCTTTTTTACAAAGTAAGAAAGGTGATACTACATACTTTTGAGTAGTTTTAAGAGGCATTTATAAGTGCTAGCAAGTGCTGACATTTTGAAAAGTGAGAGAGAAGCCACTTCAATCTTAGCCTATGACCTTTTTTGATTTAAAAAAAGCCTATGGCTTTTTTGATTTAAAAAGGATAACCTTAGAAATTTAAGTGGAAATACAGTGCAACGGAGATGACAAGCTTTTGGTGTTATGGATTCTTTCAATTTCTTGCTATTTGTTTTGGTAAAATACAGTATAAACTAAAATAACTAGATTTAAAGCATTTTTTTAAAGTTTCTAAAATTTTGCAGTCACATCTCCATTTATAAATGTTATATTGCACACATTTTACAAAACCTCTCTTTGACTTTTTACACATATTCATATTAACTTAAGTTACTAAATGTTGGTGTTAAATTTGAAATCTTGTCTAATAAGAAGCTACCCTGAGTTGCCTGCTAAATTTGAATGATGAACACCACATCTCGGAATTATGACACACAATGCAGCTAAACTTCAAATGTACCATTAACTTTTAAAATAAAAATATATGCTATCTACCTAGAATTATTTTGTCTGTAACTGAATAAATCAATCCTAATCTTGCAGTTGGATCCCTGTAAATAAATCATTTATGAAGTTGGTAGAAATAAGTGCAGGAAAGGCATCCATTCTGCTTCATTTGCAGGACTGGGGTTTTAGAGGTGAACTTTTTTTCTAGTAACCTTGTATTTCTCCACATACTGCTTATTACCAGAAGAGGGCATCAGTGTTCTTATGATACAATGAAGTTGTTATGTAAAGGTAGTAGTTACTTTTATGAATTTTTTTATGATAATGGTTTTTGTTAAATATTGCTTAAACACCCAGCTGATGTTTAAAACTCTGGTTTTGCATTGTTAGTGATGAGCAGTAAGATTATCACACAGGCAGTTTTTTTTATTTGCATCATTACATTATTTATGTATTTTAGCAGTTTCTTGGGAGGGTAACCTTTTTAGATAAAATTCTAGCAGCGTATTGAATATTTGTTAAGATAATTCACAATGTTTGTGTTTTATTTCAGCACACTAATGATTTTGCCCTGTATACAGAGGCCATTAAATTTTTTAACCATCCAGAAAGCATGGTTAGAATTGCTGTCAGAACTATAACTTTAAATGTCTACAAAGGTATGTTTTGTAAATCAGAAAACTTGTATAATTAATGTTTTATTTGTGTAACCACGTGTTATGTTAACTATTAAACATGTCTCGGGTTTACTAAAAGCAGCCCCTGATTTGTCGGGTTCAGCTGTTAGTATGTTTTAACATGCATGAAAAGTATGCTTTAAATGCATGTTTTGATCTTTATAAAAGTACTACAAATAAGCACTGCAGTCGCGTTATAGAAATACTGGTACTAATATTTTATCCTTGATACAGGAAACAGTCAAAAACAAAATACACAAGAAAATTCACCTTTACAGCCAGTAGAGGTCATACTCTTACTGTTCTACTGAAAGTATGATTCCCTTAAGGATATTGCCCTGTAACATTATGCGTTGCCTATCAAAATATTCATTCACTGTGAAATTTGTATGCCTGAAACCACATTGATTCCCCTTTTGGGTAGTAAATCTGATTCTTGCACTTATTAGTTTAATCAGTGCACCAAAACTATTGATGGTACAAAATAAATCTATCCCTTTCTATCATCTAGGCTAGTGTTTGTGCATTCCATAACAGAACACTTAACCCCCCCCCCCAAACCCAGCAGTCCTTTGTAAGCTGATCTGTGCAGTCCATGAAAGATAAGCAAGTCTTCAAATTCTGCCTCTAGCACAAGTCATGCTTTGGAGTGGCCTGTATGGTGATTAACATTCATATAAGCCTTTTTATTTCCTGTGCCATTTTAAACAGCTTTTCACATTAAGTTAAAAACAAAAAATCTTTAGGACTATGTCAGTCTAATTACATAAAAACGGATTAGTGCCTGCTAGAAGTTGGTGAATATTTCATTTGTGTACACATTGAAGAGAAGATTCAAATATTGCTATTTCCTAGTATATTTTCAGATATAAAATAAACGTGGCAATGGCTCTTTGGTGAGTCTTCTAATGAATTTCAATTTGAACAATAACTGATGAAACAAATGAATTCATTTTGCTTCCTGCCAGTGTGTGTTCCCTTCAAATACAGCATGGCCAGTAACAGAAACATTCCAGTTGGTTATAGATAAGCTTATGGAGGAAGTAAAATGACATTTACAGTATTAATGTAATGAAGCCCCACTGACTGCAGAACTTTTTTCTGAATACTATGGTATAAACGCCCACTTAAATCATAAAAAGCAGGGGAAAATTGTTTGATATAGACTGCAGTTGCCGGATACTGTCAGTGCTTTTCTTTTTATGAACGCTCCAGTGGTGTTGGTGTCTGAGCAAAATGTGGTTCTTTCTATATGTTCCGCGAGCAGGAATCATGCTGCACTCGCTCTTTCGTGCGCGCTCACTCTTTCTCCTTACTTTACGTGTATATAAAAGTTTCTGAACATGAGCCAGCTAACGCAGAAACAATTAAACTTGATAAAATTCATAACTTATTTGTGTACATTTCCTAAATTTAAAGAAAAAGTTTTTTGATGAAAATGTTCTTGTCTAGAGTTTAAATTGAATGTTGGAGTGCTACGAGGGTTGAATTTGAAAAGCACAACTATCAAACCTGCAGGTTTCATCATTTTCTATCAGTTTTGAAAATATTCTGATCTAACACTTTCTAATCTGTGTCTTTTAGTTTAGATGTTTTCTGCTTTTAGCTATTTAACCCTTTTGAAGGATGTATCACCATCCCAGTTCCTAATCCTATTAACTGTTGTCTGTTTTTCTTGCCCTTCCTTCACTGATGATTTGATTCCTGTGTTCCTTAATGCAGTGTCATGTAAGTCTAATTAGTTTGGCTTTCAGCATGATTGCTTTATTCTTACACTTGTCTTTTTTAAAAAGCAATTTACTTGAAGACTAATTGTTTTGAACTGCGCTTTGTTTATCTTCGTATCAATGTAATAATAACTTCTTAGTATTTCAATACTCATTTAGTGTTAAGTTATGTCAGACTTTCAGAGATACCTGTTTTGTGCATAAGTTAAACCCAGGTGCGTACACATGAAAAGCTAGCATGCAGCCAGAACTCAAAGGTATCTTTCTTATAGCTTTTTTTCAAATATTAGCATTTGAAACTGATTGTCTTTAACTTTTCTATTCAGTGGACAACCAGCCTATGCTGCATTACATTCGAGATAAAACTGCTGTCCCTTACTTCTCCAACCTTGTTTGGTTTATTGGAAGCCATGTTATAGAACTGGATAACTGTGTGCAGACTGATGAAGAGTAAGTTTTTACAAATACTGTTTATTGAATAGTAGTAGTACTTTTCCTGCATACATTGAAAATCCCTATTTCCTTATATGAAATGATCAAGGCTAAGCTGCATACTGGTAGGAGCCTGAGTCTAATTCTTAATAGGTAATGAGAGGCAAAGGTTTCTTAGGGGTTAGGGACAGAAGTTACGCATAAACTAGTATAAGTGGTGAGAAACTAGTTCAAATCTGTAACACAGCGGAAGTTTAGTGCACATAAACCACTTTCAAAATGGCTGAAACTGGTTTAAGATATACCTGGATGGATGTAGTATCAGACTTAACTGATTTAGTTTAAATTGGTTTATTGAACTTCTGTCCCAGATCCCCTCCAGATTCAAGTTTAACTCTGTGTGCCAGCATTCCAGGATGTTTTGCACTTCCCCCACAATTCCCCCCCTCGCCGGGGGGTGGTTAGTTAACTTTGGCACAAGCTGTCTGCTCCATTCAAGCAGGGAGGTGTGCTTTAGTGTTCCCTGGCTTCTGGCCTGGGCCACTGCAGGCACATGACTCCATTTCTGGAATCAAAAGTGAGTGTGTGTTCACTTGCTTATTGGTTCAATCTGTGCAGTTTAGATTAACCTGTGAACATTAAATTGATTCACCCTTAAGCTTTTTGACTGTCTGTACTTAGCCAGGGTGATATTTTTTGCTGGACCAGCTACATAGTTGGGATAGAGTTAGACAAGCTTTAGAGTGCAAAGTGTCCTTCACCAGATCTGAGGAGTGAAAGCCCGAACAGCATAGTAAAAGCCAGCTCAGCACAGCATATAGGTCACGCTGGGAATCCTTGGAAGAAGAATCTTGTAAATAAATGATGTATTCAAAATATTACTCCTTATTCTAGTTGTTCTGAAGGATACAACTGGAGTTCAATGTGTAAACTACTTAAATATGTAAAAGATATACAGGACTATTTCTGTTTTTTAGTGTTAGAATTCAGTCTCCTTTAGATACTTGACTTTGTTGTCTGAAGGTTTGAGTACACAAACTAGTTACTATGAAGTAAAAGTGAATTACTACCTGTCAGCTTCTCCATGGTAACTGCGTGTGTGCCCATTCTTACCTGGCTGTAGATGACAGACAAAGCACAGTAGCTTTTAGTCAGACTTCATAGAGGCCTTTCATTGCTCATAGAGCAGCTGATACATGGCCCTGTTTACCTCTTCATTGGTACATATACAGGCAGCCTCCACTTAGTGCTCTTAATTGGTTCCTGAAAACTGAGTGTTAAGTGAAACCAAAAGTATTTGACAACCCAAGATGGTGACCACAGTTGTTTTTAATGACCCAAAATGGTGACCTCGAGCATTGTAACGAAACTCGCTAAGCAAAGTCGGGTATCGATTTAAAATGGGTGTTATAGCGAAATAGTGCTAAATGAAACAGCGTTAAGTGGTGGTTGCCTGTACTTGTTGCCATCCAGTTTTCTGAATTGCTTCTTTAGAAAATTAACTTAGGCTCTGTACAGTATTCAGTTCTCAACCTATATTTTGTTGTCATTACTATAACTGGCAGAACTGCAACTCCTGTAGTACCCCTTGTTGTCAACAACTCATACTGTCTATTATTACCACTTGTCTGTGGTGATAGAAAATAAATAAACCCAGTAAAAAAACTAAAATGCTCTTACTGCCTTTTTATTGTTGAAAAAAAATTGTAAGAGTTCCTTTCTTGATTGCTGTCTGAGAAGGCTATACTACAAGGTAGCTATGATATTTGTCATGTCTGATAGAAACTAAAAAGAAATCTTGTTCTTTGCTATGCGATTGCATCTCCAAAACTGAAATCATATTGTATATTTTCCTTTAGTCTGACTGTATGAGCTGTCTCTCCAGGATTACAGACAACTATTTTGGCTTTAACATTAGACAGTCGGTCTACAGAGAATGTTACCTAGATTTAAAAAACCTAAACAAACAAAACCAACCCGCCCTCCCCACAAACAAACTAAAACCTTTTCCCCATTTAATTGTGAAAACTCTGCTACCAGTGCTATGTCTTAATCTCTTTCTCTTTTTCAGGCACAGAAATAGGGGTAAACTGAGTGACTTGGTAGCTGAACATCTTGATCATTTGCATTACCTTAATGATATCCTTATTATTAATTGTGAATTCTTAAATGATGTGCTCACAGACCACTTACTTAATAGACTCTTCCTGCCTCTGTATGTGTATTCATTAGTAAATCAAGATAAGGTAAGAAATAGCTGTCATTAATAATTAAGATTTACCTAAATGTTTTCACTCAATAGTTTACTGTAATTTGTGTATCCCTTAAGTCAAATTAATATTCTGTACATCAAAGTACTTTACAAGAAATACATTTTAAGTAACTCAGGACCCTTTTTTAAATAGCTTATTAAAGGCGAGCAACTTAATGCAGATGATGTGCATAGGTTTTATGTACTAAGTATAGTACAGTTTTCAGTCAATATATACACTTAAATTCTAGCAGATGGTAATGGGACAGAGCGGCAAGTTCAGGTTTGGATCAGAATTGTCCTGAAGTTTGTCAGGTGTTAACATTTAAGTTTGAATATATCCTGTGCTGAAAAAGTGTTTTATTATGGCAATCTGTTCAAGCCAAAGGCTATTCCTGAGTGAATTACAATGCCATGTTTAGATGTAAACTCAGCTTTAGAACTTAATTCTTACCCCACACATTGGCCGACAAACCATGTTAGAACCTGGTGCAACTAATAGCATATATTGTTTAAACAAGGCTTTTAAACGCGTTTAAGGCCAATAAAATTTGAATCAGAAGCACACTTTCGATAAGGTGAACTTCTAAGATGACAGCAAAAAAACTGGTTTGGGACTTTGTTTCTCAAATGCATTTAAGTGGCCTCTAGTCTGATATTTCTTCCCCCCTTCTCCCTAATTTTTCTATATTTTTTTTATAATGTGGTATTGCTATCCATGTCCTTCACTGTAAGAGTAGAATTGGAAGTGATCTGTATAGGGGGAAAAAAATTGAATTTTTTTGTTTAAATGATCTGATCCTGGCTCTTATACAGGGAACTTGTAGCTAGAGGTGAGGCAATGCATATAAGCAGGAAATATTTGCTTACATTTTCCTTTTTAAAAAATGTCATAATTATGTATATACTTTAATTTTCCATAATTTAGAATTTTTCTCACACACACCTTCCTCTTCCTTCCATAGGGTGGGGAGCGTCCAAAAATAAGTCTCCAAGTTTCTCTCTATCTTCTATCGCAAGTATGTGTTTACATCTATTTAATGTAATTTCAGTGTATTATTTGTAATAGCAATTGTTTTTGTCTCAATGTCCCTGAAACAGCTAGAGAAAATTGCAGCAAGTTTTTTTTTGCTAGCTATTATATAGACTAAGAAAAAATCTTTTTATTTTAAATAGCGTTGTTTGAGATTTTTTTTTTAGTACACTGTCAAGAGGTAGATGGAGATGATTGTAGAAATCCTATTACTTCATTGCTGAAGTCTGCCCACCTTTGAGCAGAATGCAGCAGCTGTAAAACAGCTCACAATAACACTACTCAGCATATTACCAGAGAGTAAAGATTATAGTATTCAACTGATGCGCAAGTAGAATACTGCAAAATACAGTAGCCCAAGTTTGAATAGGATTGTAGAGAATACAGTATAGAATTACATTACACTAATGAAAAGAAAGTTGTTAGTATCAGTTAATGACTGAACGTAGGCAGATTTGTTTTTGATTTATAAAAGGGGAGGATTTTAGTTTGTTCTTAATACTAAATATGAATAAAGGATATCAGTTTGTTGATTGATTTGTTTTTTTCTTTCATGCTAATGACTGAATTAGACAAGGAAAAATTACTTCAGTGTTTAGCGTGTAAGCTTTGTATCAGAGGTCTAATATTTATTTTTTGCCCTGTTCTTTTAATAGGTCTTTCTTATTATACATTATGCACCTCTGGTGAACTCACTCGCTGAGGTTATTCTTAATGGGGACCTTTCAGTGTTCTCTCCTAAAGTTGAACAAGATATCCAGAAAAGTTCTGTGAGTAGTTAACTAATATTTATATTAAAATGAAGTTGTGGAAAAATATTTGAAAGAAGCCAGTTCAGATAAATAAGTCAGTGACTTAAAAGCAAAATATTCTGGCTTGCTGAGGAGAGGGGTGAGAGCCTTATTTCATATTCAACTACTGGACACTTGAACAGTAGTACAAGGACAACTTTGAAATATAATAATACAATGTATTCATTTGCAAATTTCACTTGCAAGCGTTGTATAATTACTTAAGCAAGCATTAAGTATTATTTCTGTAGATGCGTGTATGCACATACTACAAAAGTTAGAGCAGAGAGTATACCCGTCACTAAATTTTAGATGTTTGTCCAGTCTGTTTCGAGAGAAGTGTACCTCTATCACTTGCAGTTTGAAGGCTATATCATAGGTCCCTGGCAGACTGTTAATTGCATGATAAATGACAGTATGCCACACATGCAGAAAATTTAGATGAAGCCAAGTGCCAAACTAGCCACAAAGATGTTCCATGTTTAATGGTTCTCACATTTTGGAGACTCAGTGCTCTGGGATCTTTAAAAAGTCCATGTATAGTCCAGATTCCAAGGTGATATGAGCACCAGATTGGGTTTCCCTCATGCTGGTTCCTCCATGCTGAGATGTATGGCATGATTTTTGGGATTGAGCATAACATTTCTCTGATCCAAATTGCATAGTTATAAAATGTCTGCCAGGGGCCATAATCTAGTGTATCTGGCTATTTTAGAGTTGTTTTAAACAATTCCTGTTTTTATTAATTGTATCTTAAGTTTTTATGTAGACTTTTGTAGTTAGGCTTGAAATTAGTTCATAGAAGTCTTACCTACATAGTTGTGGGTGAAATAAATACCCATTCAAGACATTGGAGAGAATCTTGCATACGATCTTTGCAGTTATCAAAAGATTGATTTGGCTCCTATAAATGTTTACACTGGGCATTTTGTAAGTAGTCTTAATATAGTACAAGGTAGAGGTGCACTAATACATTGGTCTGATATCGGATTGGTACTGATATAAGGAAAATTGTCTATATCAGATATTGGCCCGATGGGGCCAAAAATTTGGCCGATGAATGCCCATGCTGTGCTAAGCTGCAGCGCAGCATGGAGTAGAACCAGCAGCATAGAGAGCTGTCTCCAGCTGGTAAGTTGGAAGAGGAGGGGGAGGGAAGGGATGTGGGGGGGGTGCAGATCAACATCCCCTGTGGTAAGGGAAGGGTCAGTGGCAGGTGCTGCCTAGCTGGCGGGGTGGGGTGGACAGAGGCCTGGCTTGTGGGGTGTGGGCAGCTTCCACTGCTGCTTGCACCCCAGGAGAGCGGAGGTGGGTGCAGGAGGGCGTGTACCCTCAGATCAGTGGAGCGCGGGGCCGGTGGCAGCTGTGGGGTGGAGCTGGTGCTGCACAGGGCTTTTCTTGCCAGGGGCTGAGTTTGGAGCAGGCTCCAGTGGTGCTGGGAGGAGGCTACAGCCACCCCAAATTTCGCCATATCTCCACTCCTAGCCCCGTACCACCACCTGCTGCCTGGCGCTTGGGTGGAGGCGGGGCATTCAGCTGGGGCTGCACTGGGTGGCAGCACGGGCCTGGGAATGGAGCTGTGGCAAAATTTGGGGTGACTACAGCCTCCTCCCAATGCTGTCGGAGCCTGCTCCGAGCCCAGCCACCTGTGAGAAGTGCCCCGCGCAGCCCTGGCTCCGGCTCCACCCCACAGCTGCAGCCTGCCCTGCGCCATGCCCTCCCGCCCCCACCCTCACAGGGTGCAAGCAGTAGTGGGAGCTGCCCCCACCTCACAAGCTGCGCCTCCGTCCTGCGCACCCCACCTGCCTCCTCTCTCACTGAGGGAGGTGTAGATCTCCCCCACCATGCCCCTTTCCTCCCCACTTCCTTTCCACCACACCGGACTTACCACCTGATGGCAGCTGTATTGGATATCAGGTTGGTATCGGCTGATATACCTCCTTAAATATCAGCTATCGATATCGGTCCCCGAAATCTCTATCGGTACACCCCTAGTACAAAGTCTTTTTACACTTGTTTTTAAAAACAACTGACAGATAGTCTGCCACATCAGGGAGAGTAATGCTGTAATATTGTGAAGTTCCTAATCCCCAAGTCAGTTTGTATTTTGAATTTAGTATTATTGACTACTGAAAAATTCAGCATATGATGCCAGACAAGGTTCTTTGGGTGAACCTGATATCTTTTATCAGACCAGCTTAAATAGTTGGAAAACAATTTTAAAGCAAGTTTTCGGGTTCAAAAACCCTTTGTCAGGCTAAGGAAGTTTCTGCAGTTGGTGTGTGCTCTTCCTGGATAGAATGAAAAGTAAAGAAGCCAGAGGCTGAGCTGGTATGCTTCCTTAGCCTGATGAAGGGTTTTTGAACCTGAAAGCTTGCTTCAAAATTGTTTTCCAACTATTTAAGTTGGTCTAATAAAAGGTATCAGATTCACCCAAAGAACCTTGTCTGCCTATGTCTTTAGACCAACACAGCTACAACCTACACCCCTGTATATAATGCCATAATTTTCAAACATTTTACTTATAATTCAATACAGGTTTCCCTCACTTTATGTGGGTTCTGTATGTGCGAAGTTGCTCTTATGCAATGACCCTTTTTATACTAAAAATCCGTTATATGTGAGGTAAATTCACTCTTATGTGGTCGGTGTGGTGGAAGCCCTCAGTCAGCTGCTTCGTGCTGTGCATTGTGGAAGTGACACGCACCGAAATATAGTCTCCTGTGTGGATCTGTGCTCCTTGCTCACTGTCTGTGACGCATGTTTCTGTAGTTGCTATCCCCATTATGATAGTGCCCTGTGCTTGTGTGTACTGTCTGCTGTTTGTGAGTACCAAAATTGTCTTGTAAAAGTGGTAGAAATGGGCCTGGGGGTCTATACAGTTGAGGTCTTGGAACATATCCCTATTTGTTGCATTGTAAAGTTGGTTCCCTCTGTGCGAATTCGCATTATGCACCGTTTTCGAGGAACACATGTACAGCATAAAGTGAGGGATACCTGTATAAGGAAAAGGGAGTTATCTGTAGAAGAAATGAAGAGGGTGAAGTAATATTAATGTCTTAAATCAAGGCTGTCCAAATGGCAGTTCATGAGCCATGTGCTATTTATAAGAGGTTAATTTTTGCTCCCTTGGATCACATCCAGCTACCATTCCCCCAGTGCTTCAGCTGCTGCAGCAGCAAGGGTCTCAGAGCCTCCCTTTCCTTCCTCTGGCTTCCAATTCCTGTGTCTGCCCCACATGTATGGTGTGGTATAGTCCAGTCTACTGTCCTGGTGTTGGGGGAGGCATAGCCTGGGGCACCTGGACAGCACGCTGCAGCAATAGTGTCCATGGCTGGGGATTTGAGGGCACAGCATTGGATTTGGGGGCAATAACGAACCGAGTGTTGCCGTACTTGTATATTGGAAGCATGAGGGCAAGAAAGCCAGCAACAGCTTGAGTAGTCAATGTCAATAAGACCTTGAGCACCTGAAAGAGGGCTGTCGGGGCATTCAAAGATGATGTGATCTGAGCTTTAGCAACACAGCTGCAGCCAGCATCGTTGGAGAGGTTTCAAGAGTACATGCTTGCCTTAAACCAGGGGTGGGCAAAATACAGCCCATGGTGGCATGCAACTGGACAGCTGGTGAGTGGGGAAGGGAGATTCTGCCTGCCGTGCTGGGAGCCCCACATGGAGGCACAGTACCAGCTTGGCCCTGTCCAGCAGTGCGCGCTCCTGGCTGCATTGCTGGGACCCCCATGTGCGGGCACAGAGCCAGCACAGCTAGCCCAATGGCATGTGGCTCCCAGAAGGAGGGCTGGGAGTCGTAAGTGGTAGGCAGCATGGAGCCCACACAGCCTGATTTTGGGGGGGAGGGGTAGCAGGGTGTGGATTGGGGGGGGTGTTGTTGGCCCCCTGCTTTCATCCCCATGGTGCACAGCCCCACAGCAGCAGGCTTTTGGGGCTCTCATGGTTTGCAGCAGGCAGCGACCCCCAGCAGCATGTGGCTCCACCTGAGATCTGGGATCTGCACATGGCAGCATGCAGCTGGTTCTGCCTGGCCCACTGGCACGCAACTTCAACTCGGACTGGCCTGGCTCTGTGCTAGCACATGGGGTTTCCAGCACAGCAGTTGGGACCTGTATGCCACCAGGCTGGGCTGGGCTAGTTTTGTGCCTCCATGTGGGGTTTCCAGCACTCCAGTGGGGAGCGGCACGTGGCAGCAGGAACCAGCCTGGCCTGATGATGTGCAGATTGATGTGCGACTTCCCACTGCTCCCATTGGGCCAGGCATGCTCCGTGCCACCATGTGCAGGTCCTGGCTCTCCTTCTGGGAGCTGCGCACCACTAGGTCAGCTTGGCTGGCTCCGTGCCAGCACATGAGGCTCCCGGCATTGCAGCCAGGAGCGTGCACTGCTGGGCCGGGCTGAACTGGCACTGTGCCTCCATATGCAGCTGCCTGCTGGAGTGCTGGAAGCCCCATGTGGAGGCACAGAGCTGTCCTGGGCCAGCTAGGTGGCGCATGGCTCCTAACTGCAGTACTGGGAGCCCCATGTGCTGTCACAGAGCCAGCCTGGTATGGGTTGAAGATGTGCACCAGTGGGCCAGGATGGGTCAGGTCTGTGCTGTAACGTGAAGCTCCTGGGGCTCAGCCGAAGCTGCACGCTGTTGGGGTGGGCTCTGCCTACCACTGGCCATGAGTGCCCTGAGAGTCCGCTGCCTGCTGGTGCTGCCTTCAGCAGGGGCTGTGTGCCATTGGGGGGGTGGTGATGTGTGGTGAGGGGGCCCATATCCACCCATGCACACCCATTCCACAGACCCCCACATGACCCACTTACCTCCACAAATCAGACCCCACCCTCCCGGCCATCCTCCCCACACAATATACAAGAATAAGACTTTATTTTGAGCTATTGTGCAACTCCCCTTCCCCCTCCTGATTTTTGTGTTAGTGTAGTGTGTGCGTGTGCCCTGTATGCACACTATGCAAACACGGAAATTGGGACAAAAATATTTTTTTAAATAAAATTTAAATATGTTAAAATATGTTTGGTTTTTTGTATATGAATTGTTTTTTTTCCAGTTCCAAGATGGCGACACCCTCCCCCTCCCCCTTCCCTAAAGGAGTACTTCTGGGGGCAAGGGCAGGGTGTCTGGTGGTAAAGGTCAGGGGTTTGAGGTGGGACTTCTGGTCCCAAGATGGCAATCGGGGTGGGGCATCTGTCAAGGAGTGGCAGCTCACCGAAAGTCATTAAGCCCTCAGGTCAAAATAATTGTCTATCCCTACCTTAAACCATCTACCTCCTGTTCTGAGACAGTTAAGAGCAGTCCAGGCCCTGCAGAGCAGCTGCCAGCCTGAGGTGCAGAAGCTGGTGTTGGGGTTGAAGTTCTTTAGCTGTAGTTCTTGTGCAGCTTATTGCCTGCTCCACTGGGAGGTCTGTGCTATCAGTGACATGCCAGTTGTAGATTTAATGAGCTTATTAGCCTGAGTAGAGAACAGGTTCCAAGTCTTCAGATGGTAGGCAGGGGATGCCTGAGAGGACTAGTAAACAGTCAACTGGAGTTGGCATAAGGCCATCTGGTGATGGTCCTCATGACGCTGTTAAGGCTGGAATCCACTGATTTTAGTGTGCATGCTCCAGTCCCATACTGGTGCACAGTACTCAGCAGGAGCGCACACAGGTGCCAAAGCAGAGGTGCAAAGGGTTTGGAAACTTGAACCCCAGGTGGTGTCAGCAAGGTGACAGATAAGAGCTCAACACTGCCTAGCTCCCTGGCCTCTGCTACAGGCTCTTCTGAATGATATCTGACAAAATAATAGTCAGCTTTATTATGCTTGTGCTTCAGAACCTCATCTTCACTCTCAAGACCATCGATGGACATGAAAGCTGCCCTAGAAACCTCAAAAATGGTGTTCTGTAGGGCTCAATACTTTCCCCATTGCTTTTCAACATGTACATTGTTGACCTGCTTGACACCCACCCAGTCCAAGAAGTATGGCTACGCTGACAGCCTGGCTCCCAGCAGAAACAGCAAGTGATAGGAAGCAATTGAATACACTTTGACATCAGACACAAACAGTCTTGCTGTCTACTTCTCTAAATGGTGTCTCCAGCTCAGCCTTGCTAAAACAGTTGCAATAGCCTTCCGCCTAAATAAACCACCAAGGAAAGAAAGAAATAAAAGTCAAGATTGGCAGCGAGACACTTGGACATTGCCACACTGTCACTTATCTAGGAGTCATGTGGGACCAGAATCTTATCTACCACAAGCATCTGGATTTTGGGGGTAATCAGTAAAAGTTTAGATGTGTAAATATTTTTGGAATGGATAAAAATAAAGGGATGTATTCTTACGTTGATAGATCTGGAGAGACTAAAGAATTCCTGAAAAATGGAAACAGTCAAGTTAGTTGAAAACAAAGTGCTAAGGAAATACTTGGTACAGTACAAGAAAACAGAATATGAAGAAGATGACATAATCAAGAGCTTGTGGACCTTTACAAAATACCTGATGTCTTGAGTAAGATGCAGAGAATGAATAGGGCAGGGCATATCATGAGAACTGATATGAAGCAGATTTTGGAAGCTGAGGTGGAGGGTATCAGACCTTGAGGCAGACCAAGGCCAATGATGGGAAGACAACACAAAAAATTGATATGGAAGGTGTCGCAGAGCACTGAGGTGCTCTGCTCCTAAAGAGGAGAAACTGCTAGAGAAAAAGCCCTAGCAGGGAATAAGGAGCCCACCTGCGGGTTGCCAGGGCAACCGGAGGCGGCAAACGACCCACACCTGCCAGCAGGCAGCTGGCTGTAAGGGGCAAGGCCTGGCTCTTATAAAGCCCAGGAGATGAGGCCAGGGTAGTTCCCTGCCAGCAGCCGGATAGAGAGGAGCTCCTGGAGCTAAGATGCAAGAACCGCAGGTACTCCTCAAGCAGAGTAAAGGATGGCAGCTCTAAGATGTCTGAGCCACGTGATTTAGCCGGGCGGCTTTAAGTTATGTAATAGCCTAGGGGCTTGTGTTTTGCGTTGTTGTTGTTACACTGGTGGTTTGGGTGAGGCTATTAGGGGTTGGAGGAGGCCTCATAGGGGACTCACAGTGGAGTGTGAGGACCCCAGTGCCAGTGCGGGCGCAGCATAGGGGGTACATAGACCCCAGCCCCAGAGAGGGGGGCACTACTGAGAAGCCCCAGTGCGGGTGTAGCGAGCCCCAGAGAAGGGGCGTTATTGAGAAGCCCTAGTGCGGGCGTGGCGAGCCCCAGGGAAGGGGCGTTATTGAGAAGCTCCAGTGCGGGCGTGGCAAGCCCCAGAGAAGGGGTACTACTGAGAAGCCCCAGTGCGGGCGTGGTGAGCCCCTGAGGGAGGGCATAGCCCTGCGGTAAACCCCGGAGAAGGGCGTAGTACTGCGGTAAACCCTGGAGAGAGGGGGTAGTAGTGTGGTGAGCCCTGGAGAAAGGGGGTAGCAGTGCGGTGGGCCCGAGAGACAGGTGGCTTGACCAAGAAGTCCCAGAGTGGGCATAGAAGTTCCCAGGAAAGGGGCGGCTTCACAAGGAAGGCCCCCAGAGAAGGGCGGCTTCACAGGGAAGGCCCAGAGTGGGCACAGAGAGCCCCAGGAGAGGGGCAGCATTATAGAGAAGGCCCAGTGTTGGCATAGAGGGCCCCAGGAAAGGGGCGGCACTAGAGAGAGGGCCCCAAGAGAGGGGCGGTATTCTTAAGAAGGCCCAGGAGAGAGGGTGGCAGTACCGAGAATGCCCAGAGTGGGCATAGAGAGCCCCAGGAGGGGGCGGCAGTACAGAGAAGGCCCGGGAGCTGGGCGGCAGTACAGAGGAGGCCCGAGAGACGGGCGTGAGAGCAGACCAAGAGACCGAACAACGTCTAGTCCAACTGCGAGGCTTGGGGCGTGGTATAAGGGGTGGTTGAAGTCACGCATAGCCCATAAGGCTAGGGTGCCCCGAAGCACCCGTTTGCTGGACAAGACCCACGGGGGGTCCGGGAGTCTACAGGACCAGATGTTACAACAGACCGTGTCCAAGAAGACGTGAGGCAGCCTCCCTAATATATATTAGAACATCAAAGACGTGGCGGGCGAGCATTAGAGGGGGCCCTTGGGCCGACTTGGCACGGAGAGAGGGGGCCTTAAGGAGATCACGGCCCTCCTGTAGGACCCCGCCGTGTCAGAAGGGATGAGCAAAGATGCGACTAGGTGGAAGGAGAGATCCTTCCACCTCCTATCTTGTGTTGTAATTAAGATGGTTATAGGCCTTTTGAGGGTGAGTCAGTTTTATTTTGACATGGGGATTTGTAGCTGTAACTTGTATGTCAAAGGTGAATATGACCTGTGAGCCAGGTGGCTGAGCAGTTTACTTGTCTTGAAGTTATCTTTATTATAAAGATTAAGCAGATTTACTTTTCTTTTTTTAAATTTTTTATCCAACCATATTTTAAATGTAATTCTTGTTTAGCATGTTGAAGTGTAGTTGTTTACATGAATGCCTCTAAGACCTGGTGTGGAGTGACACTGAGAAAGATGATCTCTATCATGTAATGAAAGTCTTGTGGGTTGATCTTTGTCAATGGCTGTTGGACATCAGCATTTGTGATATTCTTGCCCTGTTTTTAGTATTTAATCTTTAATACATTCTAGAATGGGACGTTAGTTCTGAGTGAATACTTTTTTCAGATAAAAGCAACTTCCTTCCTCAAGTTAGGATCTGTGTGACCTGTTAATAGTGTACTGGATGTCTGTGTGTATGTATTACTTGTATACCATATGTGGGTTTCATACAGGAGTGGCTTTGTTACTAGGAAATCTGTGGCCGGAGGGTGGGGTCCTATTTATTGCAGAGACTACTTTTTTTTCCAGTCACAGCTATTGTGCAGAAGTGACTGTATCTGAGGTTTGAGCGTTTTCGTGTGTACTTATATTAACATTGCCAGGTCTGTGGTTTTCGTATGAGCTTAGGTTCACTTATTACCTCTGCAGGGTTTTTAAGAACTACATGGGCTGCCACTTCCTACTGTCCAAGCTAAAAATGTAATTCTAGTGCATGTGCACTGGAAGTCATGTAATAGCTAAACAGTTCCTAACTAGGGCAGGGTGTTGTCTTTCTGGCCTTGCTACTCCTTGAACCTGTACTAGACAGAATTCTGATTCTAGAAAAGTAAGTTGAACTTTTGTGGGGGAAAGATCTTCCTGTCAGGGAAATAAGCTTGTAAAGTGTTTAGCCAGAAGTTCATAGGAAATCTTTAGGGGGTTTTATCATTAAGTCTAATGGGGAAAGCTATATTTGTATGTGGTGGCTCCAATGGAGAAACTTTTCTCTCATGTGAATGGCATGGAGCCAGGGGGAAAGCTGGACAGAGCTCCACTGTGAGGAGAATACGTGATTATCAGGTATCTGGCAGGCACCTAATAAACATAATAGCTTGGTAGGTCTGAGAGTGATAGGTGCATGCATTTCTCTGAGAAACTGAAGTCAAGTCTGGACATAGTACACTCAGTGGTGTAATTTACATCAGCTCTGTACCTTGTGAATTCCCCCAAGATATGGAGTGAACAGATGATACCACTTATCCTAGGATATCTGCTGCAGTAGATGCATTGGCACTTTGCGGTGCTGAACAGCCTGTTTGCATTGAGCAAATGGGTATCTGGGCATAGCTGGACACAGAATGTTGGTACTGGTGTACTCTTATTGTTGCTGCTTCTGGGGTAACTCTACATGAGATTTTCTACCATATATGGGTTGTCTATCTTGCGACTCGTGTTTTTATATGTTAGTGTAAATAAAGTGTGTGGCCAGGCCCATAGTTGCAAATACTAAGAGGTTTCTGGAGATTTGGGATTTAGGGTTAGGCAACCAAGTATATTCTCTTTTTTGTCAAGTTATGGTAATATGGATGTGTTGTGATGTCTCAGGTTGGGTTCCAGAGTTGACTTTATAGATTAAAAGATTTTTAGGGTCAGAAGGGACCTTAGTAGATCATTGAGTCTGACCCCCTGCCCTGGTCAGGAAAGAGCGCTGGGGCTTGTCTAGGCTCCTCTTAAAGACCTCTAAGAGAGCACCACCTCCCTTGGAAGCCCATTCCAGATTTTGGCAGCCCTCACCATGAAGAAATTTTTCCTAACGTACAATCTAAATCTGCTCTCCATCAATGTATGGCCGTTGTTCCTAGTAAACCCAAGGGGCACCCTGAAAAAGTGTGCTATTCCTTGCTGCTCCCCCCTTCCTTCCTTCCCAATTAATTTGTAGACTGCCACAAGATCCCCTTGCAGCCTTCTTTTGCAGAGGCTGAAGAGATTCAGGTCCCTCAGTGTCTCCTTGTAGGATCTTACCTGCAGGCCCTTAACCATACGAATAGCCCTCCTGTGGATCCCTCTTAAAGTGTGGTGCCCAAAACTGGATGCAGTACTTCAGCTGTGGTCTTACCAATGCCGCATAGAGGGAAAGTATCACCTCCTTAGACCTGTTCTTGATGCACCTTCTAATGCATGAAAGTGTGGTTGGCTTTACTTATCACTCCGTTACATTGACGACTCATGTTCATTTTGGAGTAGACTATGACCCCGAGATCCCTTTAGTCATTGCCTAAATGTAATGCTCTGGGGATATGCTCAGGTAGATGTGCCAACATAACTAAATTGTTTTTTCAGTGTACCCTGGCATAAAGAATTGAAAAATATGCTTCTTATTTAGCAATGAAGAGATTTCTCTTTTTCTCACACACACCCTCCCTGCCTCAGCCCCCAAGCTACTTGTTTTGGGACCCGGTGAGGGAGCAGGCTTAATTGAGTGTTTTCTTTTCTGAATGAATTTTATGTTCCCTTCATTTTTAATAATAGTGTATTTACTTGAATCCAAGATGAGGTTCCCCCATTTAACGTGAGCATTGCAAAAAGCCCTCATCTTGGATTTGAGTACTGTGGCAGGGGGGAAGATGCTACTTGCACCTCTGTCTCTAGCCTCAACCTGGAGCTGCCACTGCAACAACTGCTATTGGACCAGGCTGGGATCAAAGCAACCATGCACTCTGTGCCCCAAGCTGGAGTGGGGCTAGAGCTCTGCTTTAACCAGAAGCGTAAGCAGAATGAGGCTGGGGGAGGGGGGGAGCAGAAGGAGGGAGTAAAGGCTGCAAGGGGGAGAGGACAGTGGGGAGGGGATAGGCTGGGGGTTCAGAGGCTGTGTGGTGGTGGGGCAGGCACCAGTGGGAATGCAGGTGTTGGGGGGGAGAGACTGGGGGGGCAAGCCCGAGGGGGAGGGCAGGTGTTGGGGGGGAGAGACTGGGGGGGCAAGCTGTTTTGACCTTCTTCCCCATACATGCTGCCTCCCCTGCTGTCTGTTCCCTTTTTGACTCTTCCCCTGCCACCTAACCCCCTGCCACTTTTTCTCTGCTGCAGTTGTTGGGAGAGGGTAGGGAGAGAATTTAAGATGGCCTTCCAATAATCAGATTCTATACATGGTAAATTATAGAACATTTATAAGTTTTCTTGTATAGAATCTAATTATTGGAGAAAGAGGGGGTCATCTTAAATTCAGCATTATCTTGGATTAAGGTATGTACAGTAAGCCCCAATTTCTTTTCTTTATTTGTTATCCTGTGCTGGAGTTCTTCATGGGAAACTTATTGATGCTACTGTTGTCTCCGTATTTTTGTAAGGAGTTTACCATACAATTATTTTTAGGTCCTACAGCATTTTCCACAGATGTCTTGTATGCACAGTCACCAGTCACTCCAGCTTCATCCTGAGATTTAGGGACAACAACTTACTTAGAAGTTTTGTCTTGAATCTGTACTTTTACTAGTAGACAGTTAACTTTCTAGGGATAGATATAGATAGGTGTTTAAATTGATCCTGCTAGAACAGTTATAAGGTACAGGTAACTTGCTCAGTTAACTGCAGCAAGGATGTGTGGTATTGGTTTTGGAGGCTTTAATTTTTTCTGATGATATGCCAGCAGAAGCAGCACCTGTGTTTTAAGAATGGGCATGGGAAATGATCTGAGCAAACACCCTTATTCTGCACAGGTCCTTATTCTGGTTTCAGTGGAATCCAAGAATTAATTTCAAAGGACAGATTAACTAAAGACAAGAAAGAAAAGAGAAAAAATAGTTAAAATGAAACATGATCACCATAGGTAGATTGATTTCTTTTTCCCCCTCCCCACCACTTCCCCAGCTAAAGAAAGTATAATAGCTCTCATCTGTCTAGACTTCAGTGAAGTATTTGACATGGTGTCAAATAGGAAATTCAGTTAAGCTGGAAAATAATTAGTGTAAGTATTGTAAAGTAGGTAAGAAGGTAGCTGAGGGGGAGAAATGGCAAGTGTTATTGAAAGTGGAAGTATTGGACTAGAGGGAGGCTGCTAGTTGAGTTCCTTGGGGATGCATCTTGAGAACAATTCTATTTAATAGATTCATTAATTAACCTTGGTACAAAAAGTGGGACCATGCTAATGACAAAGTTGAGAAGGATCCATACAGAGGAAGATCAAGCTACTGTGCAGAAAGAACTGTGGATCACCTTGAGGACTGGAGTTGTAGAAATGGGATTAAATTCAGTACTACAAAGTACCAGGTTGTGAATTCAGAAACTAATTACTATTTTGGGGGTGATGACTATGATCTGCCGAAGTGGTGTGGCACAAAATATCCAATGCTTGACTGCAGGGAAAAACAGGGAAGTGTTACCATTGTACAAGGTACTGGAATAGTATTGGAATTGATCAAGGAAGATCAGTTGAAACAGTTGGTGAAGACTTGACTATGCAACTGGCTGTGTGTACCACAAATTAAGCCCCAAAACCTCAGAATGCCAATGATCCCCTGCCCATGCATGATTTGCTGCTTTGCTTTCTGCTGCTTGCACTATTTGCTGCTGTGCTGCTTGTCCCCTATCTAATCTGCCATGCCATACCCACAGGCTGGCTGTGCCACTTGTGGCACTAGTGCCACAGTTTAGCCACCCCTGATCTATGCCTTTGTGTTCTCTCTATGGAGACAAAATGCTCATTGTGCTTTACATGGGTCTGAGATACAACTGCCCTTTTATTGGTCTGAATGCTGCATGACAATATCATTTTATGTAAGGAATAACTATTCCAATGTATGTGCTGACACTACATGTTGGCACATGTTTTGTACAGGTTTAAATATAATGCTAAATTTATTTTGGTTATTAATGCATGGATGATTATTTTTTCTAGTCTTCAGCCTGTTTGCCTGAAATCGCGTCATAGTTAATGTTACATCTCACTGACCTGATTTCATTGAGCTGAACAGCTTTCTGATGGTCATGAATGTGTGTATATGCTGAATAGTGGAAATTATTGCAACACCAATTGGCCTGTGTGCATCTGTCTGTGGTTGAGCAATAATGTTACACTGTGCAAATGATCGTGGTGGGGGTGGTGTTTTGTTAGCACCTGTTAGCCCTCTCATTTCACTGGTTTGCAGGTTGATGCATGATCCTAGATTTGGTCCAGTTAGCTGGTAACGTATTAATTTATAAAATCATCCCTCAGATAGCAGATGGGATTGTGTTTACCTGCTGTGCAAACCATGTTATGTATGAAATTAACTCCTTGCTTAAAAGCAAAAGGTGCGGCTGGGCAGGGAGAGCTAAGTTACCCTGGTAACGTAAAAATTAAGGTTTGTAAGCCAAGTTTTATTCAAATGCAAGTTTGACAACTCTGTTATGATATTAACTTCTGGTAATGTACAGCAGAAATATCAGTACATCTTGGTAAATGCAGAAAGCTCGGGGATGTGCTCTAGCACATTTTCATAATGACCTGCTGCTCATTACAGAGTAGCACTAACAGGTGCATTTCACATAAGGAGCCCATTTCTATGTGTAGTCGCTAAATGAAATTTATACCAACCAGTTTCAGCTTAGCTTGCAAAGTGGTAAATTTAGGTGAAAAATAAGCAGATACCTCGCATCAACATGCAGCAAGTTTAAGAGGTGAGTGAGAAATTACACGAAGAGGTAAGTGTATTTTCTCTACACTTCCTGTTATTGGACAGTATTAGAAGAAGCACTTGCTATGTTCTCATTACTGGAGTTTGAGTATGTGAAGTCAGGAAGAAAATAATATAACTGACAGTAGTTGCACTTATTTACCTTACTTCCTGTGAGTTACCTTACTTCCTGTGAGATGTGTTTCCTATACAGTTCAGATGTGGGTCAGTTCTACCTGTTTTAGGTTTTTTTGGTTTTTGTTTTACCCTACTTTCTCTTTCCTGTAACAAGAAGTTACTGGTATTGCCTTGCTTTACTAGCACACATTGCACAGAATAAAACCAAATTGCAAAAACATTAAGAATTGTTTTGAGAAGGTACAAATTAATTGACCATATACACTCACTTTTGCTTTCAGGTCTTATATTTAAAATATTAGAGGATATAACTGTAATGTATTTGACAACATGGGTAACATGGACACTTTCTAATAATTTGTTCTCTAGACTGACCATGTTCTAAAAGCTGTTCACATAGAAATACTGTGAAGAAATGCTCATCTTGCTCCATCATGCCTTGTTTCCATGGACAGTTTAAAGCATGCTGTATTTTGAATATATTAAGTATTGTTAATATAGTTTCTTCTAGTATAGTTAATATAGTACCTCCTTGAGGGATGGTCCTCAAGGAGGGCTATACAACAGTGGCCAGCACTTTTAGGGAAATGATCAGGAAAGCCAAGGTGGCAAATGAGTTTAGGTTAGCCATGGGAGTCAAGGACAACAAGAATTCCTCCTTTAGATATGTAGGCAGTAGAAGGAAAACAAATGGAAATGTGGGACCCCTGCGTAACACCTTAGGACAGCTGGTAGCTGACATTCAGGAAAAAACGGAACTCTTGAATGCCTACTTTGCTTCGTTATTTCACTGGACCATGGGGAAAGTCAGGCAAGATGAGGCTCATAGGGGACATGCTGGGACTGACAGCCCCTCCACTGAATGCTGAGTGGGTGCAATACCAATTAGAAAAGCTAGACATTTATAAGTCATCAGGATTAGATGGACTCCATCCGAGAATGCTGAAGGAGCTGGCTGAGGTCATTGCAGAACCCCTGGCAAAGCTCTTTCAGAATTTGTGGCGCACAGGGGAAAACCCTGAGGATTGGAAGAGGGCCAGCATTGTGCACATCTTCAAGAAGGGGAAGAGGGAGGACCCAGGCAACTATAGGCCAGTCAGCCTAACATCTATCCCAGGGAAAATCCTGGAAAAGCTCATTAAAGAATCTATGTGCGATACACTTGCAGAAGGTAAGATGCTGAATGACATGGCTTTGTCGTGGGTAGGTCTGGTCTTACCAATCTCATCTCCTTCTACAGTCTGGTCTCTCACCCCCTGGACAGCAGGGACGTGGTAGACATTTATATACCTAGACTTCCAAAAGGCTTTTGATCTAGTATCCCATGATATCCTTGTGGGAAAACTGGAAGATTGTGGGCTCAGCTGCTCAACAGTTCAGTGGGTGGGGAAACTGGCTGCATGGTAGGACCGAGAGGGTTCTCATGAATGAATCTGTCGTCCTGGTGCAAAGGGGCCAATGGCGTCCCTTGGGTCCATGCTTGGACCAGTGCTTTTCAACATCTTTATCAATGATTTGGAAGGGGAGTGAAAAGCTTGCTGGCCAAGTTTGCAGATGATACCAAGTTATGGGGCAGTGTGGTCATGTCAGAAGATAAGCTGCATATACAGGCGGATCTGGACAGGCTTGAGAGTTGAGCAGATGAGAACCAGATGAAGTTGAACATTTCCAAGTGTAAGGTGCTTCATCTGGGGGAAACAACCCTCAACATACATACAGGCTCAGTGGTGACAGCTTGACTTGCACCATGGCCAAAAGGGACCTAGGGCTAATGATTGACCATCCTATTAATATGAACCATCAGTGTGAGGTGGTGGTCAGCAGGGCAGGCAACACACTGGCATGCATCAACCGATGCATCTCATGTAAAACTAAGGAAGTGCTACTCCCACTGTACTCAGCACTGGTGAGACTGCAGCTGGATTACTGTGTCCAGTTCTGAGCACTGCACTTCAATAAGGACGTGGGAAAACTTGAGAGGGTCCAGAAAAGAGCCAGCCGTATGATAAGGGACTTGCAAGGCGAGCCATACAAGAAAAGGCTGAGGGACTTGGGACTCATAGATTCCTGGACACTAGGGCTGGAAAGGACCTCGGAAGATCGAGTCCAGCCCCCTACCCCAGGGGCAGGAAGTCAACAGGGATCATAGGATCCCAGCAAGATAAACATCCAAATGTCTCTTGAAGGTGTTCAAAGTAGGTGCTTGAATCGCCTCCGGCGGCAGTCTGTTCCAAAGCTTGGGGACTTGGACAGTAAAGAAGTTCATATGTCCAGCCTGAAACGGTCATGGAGGAGTTTGTGACCATTTGACCTTGTCATCCCTTAGGGTGCTCTGGCGAACAGATGTTCCCCCAGATCCTGGTGAGCACCCCTGATGAACTTATAGGTGGCCACCAGATCACCCCTGAGCCTGCGCTTTTCCAGGCTGAAGAGTCCCATGGCTCTCAGCTTCTTATCATAAGTTCTGTTTTCCTGACCTCTTATCATGTGCGTGGCTCTCCTCTGGACTCTCTCAAGCTTCTCCACATCCTTTTTGAATTGTGGAGCCCAAAACTGGATGCAGTACTCCAGCTGCGGCCTCACCAAGGTTGAGTACAACGGATGAATGATGTCCTGGGATTTGCTTGAGAAGCAACTATGGATGCAAGCCACAGTTTTGCTCACTTTACTAGCTGCAGCCAACTTAGAACCAGAAAAAACCAATTCAGGCACTAGCAGTCAAACTTGTGTTTGTGTACTGTATATAGAAGAGATTGTACTAATTCAAAAACCAAGTCTCACTCTCTTATATTGTGTGTATGTGGTGGAGTGTGGGGTATAGCAGGGGGTGGGGGAGTGTATATGGCTGGTGTGTGTGTGGAGGGAGGTGGGGGCTGTGAGAGGTGCCTACGCTTTCCATTCCCTGTGTCCTCCGTTGCCCCCCCCCCTTGCTGCTTACCTTCTGGGCAACTTTGACTCCAGTCAGCACTTGCCCCAGCACAGCCTGGCCAGGCAGAAGGAGCAGCAGCTCCAAGTAGGCTGGGTCAGGGCGAGAGCTGAAGGCAAACTGTGGGGAAGGTGGGGAGTAGGACAAGCAGCACTGGGGGGGCAGGCTGTGTAGCTTCCCTAGCATGTGCCCTGCCTCCCCCACTGCTGAGAGCCCCCTTCCCTGCCTTATAAGCAGGGATCCTCGTTTTCTGTTTAAAAATTCTAAATTCTCTGATAAAAATCCATAATTATGATTTAAAACCCCCAAAGTCCATGTTTTTCCACAATTAAAATGAAACTCTGTGTGTGTGTGTGTGTGTGTGTGTGTGTGTGTGTGTGTGTGTGTGTGTGTGTGTCAGTTTTATTGATATATTTAAAAATTTAAAGCAGCTTTAAAGCCTACTAGTTTCTCGATCATTGTAATAAAATAAATTCTAAAAAACTGTATATTTTGGTGTGTTTGATTTTTTTTGTTTGTTTTTTCAGTCCTGGAAAATCAGGGCTTCCCCTGCCCCCTTGACTCAGTAGGATGCAGGTCCAACTGCGACTGTCTGTCCTGTTCCCCCCGCCACTTTGTGGCACTGAGCAGCCCTGATACGCTGGTGTCCCGTCCATGCCATTGCCCCTCACTCCTAACCCACAGCCCCTGGTCTGGCTAGTACCCCTCATTCCTGGCCCAGCTGGTGTCGCTCGCTCACGAACCTCAGCTTCCTGGCCCTGCTGGTGTCCCTCACTCCTGACCTGTAGCCCCCTATTCCCCCCAGACATGCCAAAAGGGGCCCCCAGCTGCCAGGGCTGTGGGATCTGGTGCTGCATACTGCCTGCTTTCTGCTCCACAGGTGCTGCTACAGCTGTCTAGCAGCACTTGAGCCCTGACACCAAGCCTCCCTGCCCAGCTCTGTCCTCCCATGCCGGATCCCTCCTGCTGGGCTGCAGAGGTGGTCAGGCTGCAGCCTGAATATTTGGAGCCATTTCAAAAGGACAGCAGCTGGTACCTGCTAACTGTTATGTGATCATTCAGGTATATCAAAGGTATTTCAACTTTGACACTCCATCCAGGTTTATTGAAGTTGGTGTGGCCTTGTGAAAGACCTGAGGACACGTAACAGTTGGAACATACCAGCTGCTGCCCTTTCTAAATATCTGGGTATTGAAAGCTCTCTGAAGGTTTATGTATCCACACCCTTAGTATATGGACATGTAACACTTATTCCAGTTTAAATGCAGTTTAAATCTGGAGCAAACAGATGTAAAAGCCTTTTAAGCCATTTTAAAGCTGCCTAGAATGCTTCAAAAATATACCTGAAAAATTAGGTAATCTTTTGAACCAGTTCACTGTTAACTGGGCCAGTGTTATGTGAGTGTACTCCCTTAGCACATGTGGCATTTAGCTAAACAAAACTGTCTGAAGCCCCACCATTACCACTGTTCCAAACAACAAGATTCATGTTCAAACCAAAGTCCTTTTTTAATTAAACAGCTGCCCTACTTGCAAAGTGTCTATGAAATTATTGCATTTTTTTATTTGATGTTAAAAGCAGTTTTCTCTGATAGAGACAAAGCTTATTGTGCTTTCAGCTAGTTCTATTTTTAATAGTCTAGAATGTGTTTCTTATCTAAGGCCGTGCCATTCTGATATTTCTAAATTTCTCCTTCTATAGTGTATTGTGAGAGTGTGTGCTGGTAAGTTGGTTGTTTAAACTTGGTGATTTAGAATATTCAGGAACTTCATAAATTTGTATGATGTATTTAGATGTGGTATGTAGTTTACTTAATCAGATAATAAAATACTAGTTGTGTGTTATATAATAAATGTGAGAACCAAGTATCCTGGTAACACTGGCCTTCATTTGCTGGCTGTAGTCTCTTGACAAGACAAGGTTAAAAAAGGTTCATACCTTTCAGCACTGAAGGCTCAGTATCTGCTGACTCAAATGGTTATTACTTGATGAATATTTAATACTGCCACTACATATATCCTAAAATATAGCAGCTATTTTAAGTGCCTAATTATTGTGTCTGGAAGCTGTGAAGGTATGCCAGCTCTCAGCAAGATTTACTTATCGAGTTGTTGTTGCACATACTGTATTTATGTGAATCCAAGATGACTGAATTTAAGAAGACTCCCCCCTAATAATGAGACCCTATATATGGCATATTTACCCAGCCAGGAAGCAGCTTCCTGGAGCCAGAGCTGTGTTGCTTCAGTTGGCTGGGTAGGGGACAGAACATCCATGTGTCTGTGCCCAGGGAGTGAATGGAGCCAGAGCTGGAGCTATCAGACAGTAAGTGCAGGGGAAGGAAGGGGCAGAGGCTGCAGAGGACAGGTGACAGGGGAAAGAGAGATGGTCAGGGGCCAGAGTCAGAGCCACAGCAGCTGCCTCCCCCCACTTCATACTCAAATCCCAGATGGGGAGCTTCCTCCCCCACCCCATGCTGAATGGGGAGGGACAGGGAGGAACCCTGTCTTGGATTTGAGTAAATATGTTATTTAAAACATTGTCATCTTCTATTCTTTGTTTTACTATCCAGGAGCTTTTTAAGTGAAGAAAAACTGTTGGGTTGTATATTTTCTGCATTTTTGCATAACATTTCTAAACAGCTTTCATAGAAAACAACCTCTCTAAATAGAAATGCAGAAAAAAATCAGTAAAATTGGCCTGTGAAACTACCAAGGGGCTAGTGGGCAGAAAAAATGGATGGAAAAAATGTTGGTAACGAGGCAGAAACTCCAGGGCCTTAGAAGAAATGATTTAATAGATTTCATAGACATTACAGCTGGAAGGGACCTTGGAAGGTTGAGTCCAGCCCCCTGCCCCAGGGGCAGGAAGTCAACAGGGGTCATAGGGTCCCAGCAAGATAAACATACAAATGTCTCTTGAAGGTGTTCAAAGTGGGTGCTTGAACCACCTCTGGCAACAGTCTATTCCAGACCTTGGGGGCTTGGACTATAAAGAAGTTCTTCCTTATGTCTAGTCTGCAACAGTCGTGGAGGAGTTTATGACCATTCTACCTTGTCGTCCCCTGGGGTGCTCTGGTGAACAGATGTTCCCCCAGATCCTGGTGAGCACCCCTAATAAACTTATAGGTAGCCACCAGATCACCCCTGAGCCTTTTAATTTCCAGGCTGAAGAGTCCCATAGCTCTCAGCCTCTCATCATAAGGTCTGTTTTCCTGACCTCTGATCATGTGTGTGGCTCTCCTCTGGACTCTCTCAAGCTTCTCCACATCCTTTTTAAATTGTGGAGCCCAAAACTGGATGCAGTACTCCAGCTGCGGCCTCACCAAGGCCAAGTACAGCAGGACAGTGACGTCCTGGGATTTGCTTGAGAAGCATCTATGGATGCAAGCCAGCATTTTGCTCGCTTTACTAGCCGCAGCATCACATTGAAGGCTCATGTTCATCTTGTGGTCAGTCATGACCCCCAAGTCCCTTTCATCTGTAGTGCTAGCCAGCATAGCACTGCTAAGCCTATAAGCATGCTGCGGGTTTTTCTTCCCAAGGTGGAGAATTTTGCATTTTTCAGTGTTAAACACCATCAGGTTCTCATTTGCCCATTTGCTGAGCCTGTTAAGGTCACCCTGGATTGTCCTCCTGTCCTCAGGTGTGGATGCTTTACCTCAAAGTTTGGTATCATCTGTGAACTTGGCCAGTCCACTTCTGACTCCAATCTCCACATCATTAATGAAGATGTTGAACAATATGGTGCGTTCACACATGCAAGCATGTGCGCTTGCAGCAGCTCAAATAGAAGCAGTGCGAATTTGAGCCGGGGCTTTTTGCCTCAGTGTACGTACTCGGACATACACTTTGTTGTGGAGCAAATTGTGCTACTAGGGGCAAAATAACTCTGCCTGGCTCCTTCCAGATCTTTAGCCAGGGGGAGCTAGAGCCTGGGGCCAGCGCCTGTGTTGTCCCCAGCAGTATAAAAAGCCACCCTGGCAACTAGCTCAGGGCTGCTAGCTCTCAGGAGCTTCTGAGGCCCAGCCAATTGGTACCTGTGATCACTACTCCTTGTGCCAGCTGGACTGCTGAAGCAGCCCTGAGAGTTCCCTGCACCCTCTACCCACTGCAGCAGTCTGGCAGTGGATGCTGCTGTCTGGCTGTGACCGCTGTGCACCTGCCAGGCTTGGATGGGGATTGCAGAGCCAGTAGAGGCATCTGCCCCTCTGGGCCAGCTGCCAGTGGACTTCGGTTGCAGGGTTAGGCTCTTGAAGATAGGTACCACATTGGCCTTCTTCCAGTCGGCGCTCTGAAGTGCCCAAGGAGTTCTCAAATATCTGTGGCAGGGTCTGAGCTATGATGCTTGCCAGCTCCTTGAGTACTCTGGGCTGTAAGCTGTCAGGGCCGGCTGATTTTGAAGGTGTCTATCCTCTCTAGGTGTTCTTTCACGAGGTCAGTATTGATGGAGGGTAAGGAATCATCCTCACCCAGGTGTTCCTGTCCTGTAATGGGCAGTGACGCCCCTTGGGACTGGTAAAAAAAAAACAAACAACAAACAAACAAAACAAACAAAAAAAAAACACCGATGCAGAGTACCCATTTAGCAAGTTGGCTTTTTCTTGGGCGTTGGTTGTCAGTTGTCCCTTTTGGTTTAGCAGGGGCCCAATGTTGCCCTTGCTTTTCCTCTGGCTCCCCACATATCTAAAAAAGGACTTTTTATTGTCCTTGATACTTGTAGCGAGTTGGAGTTCAGTTGCTATATTGGCTTTCCTGGTTCGTTCCCTGCAGCTCCAGACCAGTGCATATTCCTCCTTGGAGGTGGATCCCGTCCTCCATCCTTTGTAGGTTTTTCTTTTTAGACGCAGGAGGTCTGCTAGTTCCCTGCAAAGCCAAGAGGGCTGCTGTGCCCTTTTGCTGCCTTTCCTCCGAGACGGAATAGACTTAGCTTGTGCATCCAGGATTGCTCCCTTGAGGAGCAACCACTCTTCCTGAACTCCCCTCCCCGTCAGGTTGTGGTCCCGTAGGACCTCACCTACAAGCCTCCTGAGCTTGTTAAAGTCAGCTTTCCTGAAGTCGAGGACTTCTGTATTGCTGACTGACCTGTCAGGTTTATGGTGGATGGTGAAGGTGATCAGCTCATGATCGCTGTCACCCAGCTTCCCTTCGATCACTAGGTCGCTGATTAGGTTGTCCCCTGTAGCCAGTACCAGGTCAAGCAGCGCTATACCTCTCGTCGGCTCGTTGACTTCTTGCATCAAATAGAGCTCATCCACATATGAGAGAGAGCTTTGCGACTGCTCTGATTTGGCCAAGTGCTCTACCCACGACATGTCAGGGTAGTTGAAGTCTCTCATGACAACCATGCACCGGGAACGCGCAGCTTCAGCCAATTCCCTGGCGAACTCCTGGTCAAGCTCTTGATCCTGGGTAGGAGGTCTGTATTAGACTCCCACCATTGTGTCCCTTATGCTGTGTTCCCCACGGATTTTAACTGAGAGAGTCTCCAGCTGTCCACTGGGTGCCAATGTCGGCTTGCAGGGACACATAGCTTTCCTTGACATAGAGAGCTACACCCCCGCCCCTTTTGTCCACTTGGCTATATCCTGTACAGGAGAGATCATCTATACCTGTGGCCCAGTCATGGTTGGAGTCCCACCAGGTCTCCATTATCCCTATGACATCATAATTATTTGTGTTAAGCAGGAGGACAAATTCCTCCTGTTTATTCCCCAAGCTCCTGGCATTTGTGTACAGGCAGGCAAGTGTTCCTCTACGGGCCCTTTCCTTGCCCACCGCTCGTTCCAGGGCTGGGGCAGGGATGGGCTTCTTTAAGTGCCTTTATCTGCTGGCTTTGCAAGGGTTGCTGAGCAGGCCAGTAGTGGAAGTAGTCCCCGCCCCCATCCCCCGGCAGGCTCAGTTTAAAGCCTGGTGGAGCAGGTCAGCCAGTCTGGCCTAGAAGAGCCTCCTCCCCAGCGGAGAGAGGTGGAGGCCGTCCCTTCCCAGCAGCTCGCTGCTTGTCTCACCAAAGAGTGGACTGGTCATGGAAGCCGAAGCCTTCCCAATTAACACCAGCGCATGATATATGTAGTAAATAAACGGACAAAGAAAATAATGTTCTTTATTGTTTGGCTGTGCTTTCCTTGAATGATGTGGATTTATCATCTAAAGGGTAGTAAAAAATACTTCATTTTGAGTAGGAATTAAACACTATCTGGTAGTAGAGTGTCATTAAAACATGCAATGTCAGTGTATCCAACAGATCTGTAATTATTTCCACTCAAAATGCAGGCACTTATTTTCTTCTTTTGGGCTATATTGTATGCAGAATATAATCGGAGAGGAAGTGTGATAATCTCAAACATCTTGAATGTAATCTCTTTGCTTCATTAGTAAGCAAGCATTGCTTTTTATCGTTATGATCTGATAAGTTCCTATGAAATGTAAATTTTGACTGAACAGAAGAGCACACTTTTGCCCCTAGCACTTTTTAAATTTTTATCTATAAGACAGGTTTTTGATGGAACCACAAAGAATAGAGGTGTATCTAAACTTTAAATCATCTTGTAAATGAAACTAGCTGATTGGTTAACTGACTTTGATATGAAAACAAATTCCAGTTATGCATACTTTGAGGCTTTCTTGTTTTTAGTCGAAAAAAGTTAATGTCTGGCGGTGCTCTAATTGTCCTTAAGTTCACATGTAAATATTTTGTAAGCACTTTTTAACACTTCATTTTCATATTAATGGGTTGCCTTCAACACCTTTCTCTTTTTATTATTTTTCATTTTGATGCTTGTATAACAGGGATTTTAATGAGTCCTATTTTTCAAGCTACCTCCATAGTATAATGCAAGCAGCAGGTGGTATAGCTTGTAGTGCCTGTAAATCTTGATTTAGTTTAACATCACATGCTGGTTAAAAGGAGCCTACATGACTTACATTTATCAGATCATTTTTTCGTTGTTTACTGTCTTAACATGTTGAAGTAGGTGGATCTGGATTTCATGTTGCCCCACAATGATTGTTTTTAAATTTTTAAGGCTACTTTATTCTGTAGATGGCCCAGAATTAGAGAATTAAGTTTTATTTTTTTAAATTAATATGTTTTTGAATGAAATGCTGTAAAAAAAATATTTCAGGGGTGTTGGTTATAGCAGTGTTGGTCTGAGGACATAAGCAGACAAGATTCTTTGGGTAAATCTGATATCTTTTATTAGACTAACTAAAGTAGTTCAAAAGCTTTTGGGTACAAACACCCTTCTTCAGGCAGAGGGAGCATAAAAAAATTTCTATAACTTCTTTTTGTGTGAACTGAAGATTCTTCATCAATTTAGCAATAATATGAGTAGAAAATATGAGTAGTAAATAATATGTATATTAAATCAAAGCCAAATTTAAATCTTATTTAAAATTTTATAGGCAAAGTCAAGCATCAGATGCTTCATAAAACCTACAGAGACACTTGAAAGATCTCTTGAAATTAACAAGCAGAAGGGTAAGAAGAAGTTGCAAAAGAGACCCAACTATAAAAATGTTGGTGAAGAAGAGGAAGAGGAGAGAGGACCTGAGGATACCCAAGATGACCCAGATAAGACTAAGGGTACAGAAGGTAGTTCAAAAGGGATGAAGACAAGTGGGGAAAATGAAGGTGAGTGCACAGATGCCTAAACCCAATACATGCTTTATGTACCCTAGTTACTAGTATATTATTGCTGTTTTCACTTGAGCTTGATTGTGGGTCTAGTATGCTTTTGTTCACTTGTAATACTGGGACCACATATACCTCATATTACTGTTTAGGCAGATGTCTGAATAAATAGAAAAGTTTTTTCAGTGTTCTTTTTAACTGAGTGACAAATGCAGTGGCTTACATTGCATTCTTTCCTTGTAGCATCCAGCGTTAACCAAAAGTATGGCTTTATAGCCATCTTTATATTAACAAATCCTCATTGTTTTATTGTTGGTGGTAACCTCCACCAAAAAAAACCCCTTAAACTTGTTGTTTGATAGTGATTAACCTTTCTACCAAACCTTGCCATTTTGCATATGTGAAGTTTATTTTGAAAATTAATGTCCAAAATGCTTCTAAACTTACTCAGTTGATTTATTTTCATTACAACAGTTCAAGAAACTGTTGAAATTTTTATATAAAGTTGATTTTTTTACCAGCTCTGATGGATGGATCTGGAGGACATGCTATAATTGCTTTAATCTTTTAAGGTAGTTATGAAGTCGTACATTTTCAGGCCTAAAAGAGGTTGGAGTTGCTATACTTATGTCACTTTTTAACTTGCTGTAATTTGATTGCTTGACCATACCCTAAGAGTAAAGTTCCCTTGAAGCATAACGAGAGGGATGACAGCAGTATATAAAGAAGGGTATATCCCAGGGCAGGGCATTATTTTGGGTGGAGGGCCACTTACTGATTTTTGGAAAGCTGTTGAGTGCTGCATGGGTAGCCCCGCCCTTTGACAGGTGCCCCGCCCCCTAGTTGCCATCTTGGGACCAGAAGTCCCGCCCCTAACCTCTGACCTTTACCACCAGAAGTCTCTCCTTGCCCCTGTAAGTACTCCTTTGGGGAAGAGGGTTTGCCATCTTAGAATGGGAAAAACAAACAATATACTAAAAGTCAAATGCGCATAATGTATTTTAATTTAATTAAAAATATATTTTTGTCCTTTATTTGTGTGCATTTGTGTTGTATATGTAGAAGTGATTGCATAATAGCTCAAAATGCAGTCTTACTCTTGTAATAGTGTATGGGGTGTGCAGGGGTATGGGTGGGTGGGTATGGGAGTATGTGGGGGGCGTACAGTATTTGTGGGGTGTATGACTATGGGGGAGGGTGTGGTGCGGGAAGGGTTTGAGGGTATGTGGGGTGTGCATGGGAGCCCCCTCCGCCCGTGCCCCCCTGAGCCAGTCAGCACCCGCCCTGCAACAGCCCATAGTTCAAGCGCTCTGCAGCGCCTCCCCACCACTACCAACAGCACATAACCCCAGCGTGTCCTGCACCCGCTCTGCACTGCCTGGCCACATGCAGCAGCAGTGGCAGGGGCCACAGTGTGCAGCTGTGACCCTGCACACCCCGCACCGACTTCGGGCTCACCTGTCAGGGCTGAGCAGCAGCTGGGCAGAAACTGTTGCTCGATGTGGGGGAAAGTGGCCCCTCCCTTTCGCTATGCAGCTTTCGCTGTGGCCGCCCAGAGACCGCTCTGTGCTAGGCTGCGATTTGGCTTCTTCACCACCACCTGTGAGCTGCCCTGCAACTGCTTCACGCTGTCACCGGTGCTGCACTGGGCAGCCCAGAGACTACGCTAAAGGAGCTGCATCGCAGTCTAGCACAGCACAGGTTCCAGGTAGCCGCAGCAAAAACTGCCCAGCAGAGGGACTGCTTTTCCCCTGTGCCAAGCAGCAGTTTCTGCTCCTGTTCAGCCCTGATGGGCAAGCCCAGAGCCAGCGTGGGGCCCTGGCTCAGCAGCAGCATTACGGGACAAACTGCTGCTCAGGTCCAGGAAAAAGCAGCGCCCCCCTCCCACTGTTGGTACTTCCTGGTGCAGCCACTCAGAACCCATGTGGGACTGTCCTGTGTCTGCTCTGCACTGCCACTGCTGCCCCATGGGGCAGCCCAGAGGTGGTGGTGATGCATTGGAGACTCAGGACAGCTCTGCGTGGGCTCCAAGCAGCTACACCAGAAAGTGCCTGCGAGAGGGAGGGGCTGCTTCTCACCGCCCCCCCCCAGCAGCAGTTTGTCCTGCGCTGCCACTGCTCAGCCCACATGAGTGAGCACAGGGCACACAGGGTCGGGGCTTTGCACACTGGTCCCCGCCTGTACCACAGGGCTGGGTTGGAGATAGGGGGGAAAGCAGGAGCACGGGGCCCACACTGACGGGGCCCAGAGCAGGGTGATCGGAGCACAGGGTCCCAGCCAGCAGGGCTCTGTGGAGCCTGGCCAGATTCCCCTCTCCCTTCTGGCACAGCCTGGGCCGGCTCCATAGTCCCCTGCCAGCCCTCACCCTGCGCTCCTGCCACCTTGCTTTGGGCCCTGCCGGTGCTGGCCCTGTGCTCCCACAAACCTGCTTGCTTCCACTCCCCATGCTAGGCAAGGGCTTCTGGCTTGGGGGGTGGGGCTAGGCGGGCCTTGCTTTTATAGGGTCCTGCTATGGCTTCTACTGCATCCTACTGTTGTTGGCTCCTGTCATCTTTGACAGGCAGCCAGGGGCAGATAAATATTAATTATCTAAATTTTTTAGGGGCCTGGGAGGCCAAATCTGGCCCATGGGCCGTATTCTGCCCACCCCTGGTATATCCCAAAACAAAATATAGCTATGCTTACTTTTAACAACCCTCTTGTACCATGCTTCCATTTTGATGCGTTTGACAAGAGCTTCCAAGATCTTTTATTTCCATCTTGCTTAAACAATACTATATAACACACAATCAGTATACTGATATTTGAGCAAAATAGGTATACACTTAAGGTCCCAAGCAGACTAAGTATATTTGTAATTCTTACTCCCTCTTTGGAGTAACTTAACTTGGCAAGACATGTATTAAAATGGTATCTGTTTTTTTGGTTATTTAAAAGACTACTTTTTTTTTATATTAAACCAAATTAGCCCAGGGAGCAAGAAGCCTTGTTCATACCACGTAGTCAGTGACTCCTTGTGCTTTGGTGAACAAACTAAAGTTACAAGAATTAATTGGTGACAGATACTGCACCTGAGTTCATTTGCATCAACCAAATTGGGAAATATGTGAAAGAAAGCTATTGTATTTTATATTGGCTGGCTCTCAGTGATGGAAAATGGTCTATTCTTTGTGACTGTGCATGACCTTTTCATGTATACTTCCCAGGAATAACATTTCCTCCATTGGCTTACGTTGAATACAGCTAATGTAAATTGTGCAGAATCATTTTGACTTGCACACTGATTGGTTTAACATTTGGAATCTCCTGTAACTATTGTTTAACCTGTCTTTATCAAGTTTTCCACAGCTGCCGCTGTTGTTTTAAAACAAGCAAGAACAAAAGAGGCATATGCCGCAGAGTTTGTCCTCCCTAAAATGTGGCTCAGATCAAAATAGATTAAAAAAATTCACTTCCTTTTTTTTTTCTTCCCCTCCCCCGCCCTCCCCTGGGCTAACTATTATGCGCTCATAACTTTCAAACTATTAATATTCCAGGGAAATGTTTGTATTTGATTATGAAACAAAGTTCCAGGCTTTGATGATAGATTAATATTAATAAATTTGTGTTAGAAAATGTAGAGTTGACCAAAATGCATCGTAGTTCTTTTCTGAAGAAAAAGAAGGAACATGAATAGTCTGGGTAGATGTTATCTTTGGGCTGAAAACAGAGTATCAGATTTCTGTGTGTCCTAGGGCCAAGAGTGTTTAGCTTTGGCAGAATCGTTTCTTACAACCAGGGAATGGGTAGCAGGTCAAGCTGTGGCTTTGATTGCTGAGATCTTGTTAGTATCTAGGAACATGGCAAAGGTTTGATTTAAACAAAGATTTAACTTGACAGCATCAAAAAGAAAAAGAGAACCTGATTTTGTTTGTTTTACTAGGAGCGCTTGCTGAATTGTATTTCATGAAGGGTGGTTGCCAACTTCTCCAAGCCATGAGCTAGAACAGCCCAGCTGGTGTGTGAGGTGGGCAGGTGCTCTGACGTCACTCCTCCCACTGCCCAGTGCTGGTGTGGGTAAAGCCTCTTGCTGCTGGAACGTCATTGAAGCCCCCTCTCTCTGTGGGCTGCATTCAGCCTCAGGGCTTGTATTACTGATCCCTGTCTTATGGCACTCTTGGGATGCTGCAGGGTTTTCGTGGTACAAAGCATATAAAATATTTTAATACTATAAGAGCCTTAGTCTATCTGTCTGTCTGTAACACTTTATTTGCACTCTGATTGCTTGTCTGAAACATCAGGCCCAGGCCTGCTCCTCCCCCCACCCCCCTTGGAGGTGGCAGGTGGAGTGGGCCCAGACCGCAGGCGGCAGCAGTGGGGAGGAAGGCAGCAGCCCTGGGTGCCGAGCCCAATATGGCAGGGTGGGGAACGGGCCCCAACTGGGGGGGGGCCAGACGAATGGCTCTGCTACCATCCGTGCCCCTCCCCCCCTCCCCAGTCATTTTTGATGGGCAATTTGTTAGTTAGTTATTTTCAGGCAACTATATATCCATTCCAGAATATGCAGTGCTTGAAAATTGTTAGAACTCATTTTCCAATTTCAAAGACTTCTGTTAATCAAAATTCTGCTATGTTGTAATGTATCAGCTGTGGCCAGAAAACAATAATTACTCTAGATCTCAAGATGGCTAGAATAGATGCATGGCATATGGCATACTGTACAGTGGATCAGTAGCAACCTGATTACATTGCACCCAGTGATGCAGCTTTACAGTATTTGCATGGGTAGGGGGGATGGGACTGTGTAGATTGACCAGTTCACACAAGGCTTCTCTAACTTTTGCATACCTGTAAAGTCAGTACCACTTGACCCAGCTGCCAGAAGATCAGTTCTGTGCAGATATGTAGACATGCTAACTGGAGAAGCAGTGGAAATTGCCAGCTTCTTTAGTTTGCTGATTAAAGGTTTCATTTTGTGTGACACAGTGTTTTGGTTTTGCATGTTTAATCTTTTTGGTAAATTTTGAAACAAAACCTTCCTTTTTAAGAGATGAAATGCTTAATTTTAGTATTAAGCTGAAAGAATTTTGTGACTCAACTAGCCTCAGGTGATCCAAATCAGCATTTTTGACACACAATCAAAAACTTGGTCTAAGTTCACTAGCTGGTCCTTAGAGCATAAGTTTTCAGGTACATAAAAAGTTTGCTTTCCATGGTATTGAATTCTTTTAGCATTAGAACGTGTAAGAAGAAGACTGAGTCAGAGGTGAAAGTAGGTTGAAGACCCAGAGAAGTCATTCATTTGGCAATCTGAGTAACCCTGAAGATTGTCTGGGTCTCTAGGTAGTATAGGATTGTTGCCGTCTGTAAGAAAAAAGTGTGTGGTGTTTTTGTTTTTTTTAATGACAAACACAAATAACTACTTTAAGGTATGAAGTAGTGTTTTGCATAGTTTCCAAGGCAATTCTACTCTTTATGCACAGATGGATTTAAGGATAGCGGTTTGGGGGGAAAAAACATCTTATTTTAACTCACACTTACTGTTTTGTTAAAGGGCTCTCTCTTTTTTTTTATTTCCTCAGCACTGTGGAGGAAATGATTACTTACGTTAGCAACTTATGTTGTGGACTTTGAAATTTAATTAGTGCAAATGTTAATGTTACAGAGAGGGCCAAAGTATTTAATGCCTGCTTTCATTCAGTTTTCATGAATAGAATCAGCTACCAAATGCTGAGTGCAGTTGGCAGCAAGGATGCAGGAGACAAATAGCCTAGAGTAGTGGAAGAACAGGTTAGAGATTATATAGACAAATCCCATTTGGCCCTGCCAACTTGAAAGCATCTAGTTGTCTATATAATCTCTAACCTGTTCTTCCACTACTCTAGGCTATCTGATGCTTTCAAGTTGGCAGGGCCAAATAGGATATACCCTCATGTATGGAAAGAATTGGCTGATGTAATTTCAAAGCCATTGGCTAACAAGGGTCTAGCTGGGGTCTGATGGTATTAACATCTTTATTAATGATTTAGACAATGGAGTTAAATGTATGCTTAGCAAATTGATGGATGATTTCAAGCAGGGTGGAGTTGCAGACACTCTGGAGGGGGAGGACTAGGATCTAGAATGACTTGAATAGACTAGAGAAATGGTCTGCAGTCAATCAGATTAGATTCATCAAGGACAAGTTTAAAGTCCTTCATTTGGGATAGAAAAATCGCATGCCCAAATACAGACTGGGGAATGACTGGTTATGTTGCAGTACTGTAGAGAATTACCTAGGGCTTACAGCAGACCAGTGGTGCTCAACCTATTTCCTTGATGGGCCAGTTGAGCAGTGTCCAGGTTGTCCACAGGCTGGATGTGCCAGTGGCCCTGATCCAGTGCCCAGGGCAGGTGTGACAAGGCTCCATCTGGCTACATACAGGGGAACTGGTGGCAGCCTGGCCCAGTTCAGCCCCATGTGGAGGAAGGGGGTATGGCCTGGCCCCAATTCAACTGGGCAGGGGGAAAGGAAGCATGGCCTGGTCCCAACCTGGCAGTGTGGAAAGAAGAGGGCATGACCTGGCTGTGTTGGCAAAGGGGGCGTGGAAATTTGGCAGCAGGCTGGGAGGGTGGCCACTGCTCCACCTCTGACAAATTTCTCAACCCATGGGGAGCCTTTCAGGCCACAGATTGAGCACCCCTGCAATAAAACGTAAGATGAGTATGAGCCAACAGTTGGCTCCTATTGTGTACGTATACACACACACACCCCCCAATAGCATACTGGGTTGTATTAACTAGAGTTTTTTGCAGGTCCAGGGAGGTGATTTTTATGCTCTGTTTGACACTGGTGATACTGGACCTGGTGTACTTTGTCCAGTTTTGGTCCCTACACCGAGCCATACATGCAGACAGATTGGAAAGAGTCTAGCAGAGAGTAACAGAATTTACTAGAGAACTGGGAAGCATAACTTACGAGGGAAGCCTGAAACAGCTAGGGTTCTTTAATCTGGAGAAGAGAAGACTAAGGGGGGATTTGTTAACAGTCTTTAAATATCTGAAGGGTGATTATAGAGAAAGTGGAAATGAGCTTTCCTCTGTGGCCACGGGCTCAAGCTACAGCAGGGAGAATTTAAATTGGAGGTTAGGAAGAACCTTTTCACTAGCTCAGTGTTCAAGTATTGGAACCTAGCGAGGTTGTGGAAACTCCGTTCCTGGAAATTTTCAAGAGCAGGTGGGACAGACACTTGGATGGAATAGTTGAATCCACGGGGATGATCTTGCTTTGTGCAGAGGGCTGGACTAGATGACCTTGTGAGGTTCCTTCCTGCCCTACTTTCCTGTGATTTTAACATTCATTTTTAAACCTGGTTTCTTTGCATTGTTGTAGCATTCTTGCATTGTATAATTCTTCATATTGTTTCCCTTCCTCCTCATTTCTTCCCAAGTGAGGCATTACATATCAGCGTTTTTCATATGGTTTGGGCATAGAGTGAACGGTTTTAATTTCAGTTACCTCGGTTACTCTTAGAGAACATATTTGGCAAAGCTGAGTTTTAAAATGATAATATCCAAACTTTTAAAAATAATTTTGTAAATGCTTTTATGTACTAGACCAAAGATACTATTTATGAACTTATACGTGGATTTTTCTTTTGATAGCTAAATTATTCTAACATCAGGCAGTTTTTTGATATTTTTGTGGCTGTAGCAGGAAAACTAGAATACCTCTAGCTCCTCACAGATCTGATAGATGAGCAGTGTATTCCTTGCTTCTGATGCATGTTTTTGTCAGTCACAAACTGAAACTCAGTCTTCATCTAAACTTTTCTTTTTCTTTTTCTTTTTTTCACTCTTGTTAAGAAATAGAAATGGTAATCATGGAGAGATGCAAGATGTCTGAATTGTCTATTTCTGCTGTGACAGAGCAGAACACGACAGATGAAGAAAAAAGTGCAGCTGCCTCTGGAAGTGAAATGACCAATTGGAACAGGTATGAAAACTCTAATATTTGGCCAAGTTCCTATTTTGTTTCTCTTTAGTTCTTTTTCCTGTCCAGTTTTGGATTTTTCCAACATGGCTCATCAAAAACATTCTTGGATTATGATTATTTCTACTTTTGTGTGTGAACAAGAAGAAAATGTGTGTTAAGGGGCTGATGTATTCATTTCCCAGACTAACGTGTGTTCCTCCCTTTAGGGTAAAAACAGACTTTGGCAAATGAAGTGGATCAGCTGTGCCAGGGGTATGTTCCTGCTCAGCCAATCTCCTTTATTTGGTGAAATGCACATCACCCTGTATCCCATCTCTTGATCTTGCGGAACAGTGTTTCCCCACTTCCAGAGATGCACCTCTAGCAATCTCTGGGGTTCATTGACCTTGTGTCCCCATAGATTTTCATGGTGGCACAAAGCAATAGAAGTAGACACCCATACCTTTTGTAGTGCCACAATGTGGCTGTAACTCAAGATACTAATAAATAGTGCTGCTGTATTGCAGTGGACGTCTATTGGCTTCGCAGTGGGAGTGCTTACAGTTAAAGTTCAAAGGATGGAAGTCAGCTAAGAGTACAAATTTTATGGGTTTCCAATGGCAAACGCTTATAGAATAGAACTTGGGGAAAGCATCTCACCTGTTCTGTGGAAACTCAGCAGATGAGAGTATGAAATCTTATTTCAAATAATGGCACAAATGCTTGGTCTTTAAGTTTTGTGTTGCAAATTTTTCTCTGTAAAGCTAATACATTCTGGAGTTGACTTTTAGCATAGTAAAACATTTGGGTGAGAAATTAGCGAAAACTGAAGTTTGACTGCACATAAAGAAACTTACCCACAAAACATCCAGCTCCAAGGATATCTCACTGGAGGCCAGAGAGAGCATTTAGGTTCCGCATTAACATTATGGAGATGCAAAAATAAGCAGGTAATGAGCAAGGCATTTCTAGTTTCTCACTTTTGACATGAAATTGATCAAAAATAGCTCTAGGCGCACACTCTAGAACTGTGCCTAGGTGCTGGACTGGAATATTATCCTGTTTTTTAAGTCTTCAAAATAAAGAATCTCTAGATGTTTGATTATTCTAATGCTTTGGCATATATCTGCATTTCAAGACAGTTAAAAGGAAATAGTGATCTAAGGACGAAAAAGGTCACCAGTGCAGAAAAACCTAATGTCCTATAGCAGGAATAGATCCTACCACATTAGCCAGAAATATCCCTAGACTCGGCAAACTAAAATACTACATAAAATCTTTGGATAATACAAACTGTTCAGTTACTAGGTAAATAAACCATTAAAATCTTAGCTGTGTCTTTGATGACAGTTAGTAATTTAATCCAGCCACAGTGTAAAACTTACATAAATACTGCTGTGTCCTCAACGTTTTTTAAAAGTTTTTTTCATATTTTGATTATCCCCCTAATTGATCACTGCCACCATCAAAGATTAGATCTACTAGCAGGTCCAACACAATGGTGGAAAATAAGAATATATAAAGTTATTGTAATGGTGCAGTAGCTATTGGCAAATTTGACTTTTTAATTACTCCCAAAGTACATTCAGCTTTAGAAAACACTAGATCTATCAAATTTTTCATATATAAACTTGTTTTTATGAGATCCATTGATATAATACTAAGACAAATCAGCTTGAATCTAATTGGAACCTGCATAACGTTTTCATACATTTACAAATCCTGTCTGATCTGTGAAACAGACCACATATTGATTGTTGTTCATGGGAACAAATACTGTGTAGCAGAGAAACAGATTTGATAACACAATACCTGCTTCATATTAAGTAGCAAAATGACAAGCATTGAATTATTTTGAGCTTTTATTGTACAGTAGACAAAGATGGATAGATGGGGAAGAGCTATTTTGATCATAAAACTCATGGACAGATGTGCTATTTGAAGGGCTCCAAGTACCTTTGAAATGCAGATGCTTATAGCTAAAGTGCTTCAGAAGTGACCCATGAAAAAAGAGCAACAGCTTTGAAGCGCTTTTTTATTTTTTTAGCACTTGAAATGTGCAGCTTTCAGTGTTTCTTGTGTACTCACTCCCACGGAGGAGGGGAGTGGGGCAGAAAGCCAACAAGCACTCTTATGTGCACGCAGCTATCTTTGGGAGACCATTACTGTATGCCTTCACTGCTGTTTTGAAGTTCTCTGTAATTTGGGGTCCTTCAAATGCATGTCTGTCTATCCTCAAGATTCATTCCCATACACGGGCCAGGTTCTTGGTTCCTCCCAGGCTGTCAGATGCGTAGATGGACAGAGAAGGAAAGCTTTTAAGCCATCTTTTTGCTCCTCTTTTGTCTTGTTTGGCTTCCAGCATAAATTTGAATAGGCTCAATGGCTGTTCTGACCCATGCTTATCTTCTGGTTTAGCAAGTAGTAATTGCTGAAGCCATCAAAACCTGCAAATTTGTCTTCAAGCAAAATCAAAGATCATATGATAGAGGGATTTGGTCAAATGAGCTCTGGCTCTAGTGTATTAATATAACTATGGCCCTGTTATTGTCTAGTAGTTTTGTTAATTATGGAACCTGAGATGTTTGAGTTCTCTTCCAAATTATGATCTTTTATTGACCATCTGTTAGCTTGTTTAATATGGTACTAAAAAGTGCTTTGAGAAACTTGGTGAAAGGTGTTCATGTTTACAATTCAAAGCTTCTATTTTAATATATTTTTTAGATATTTTTAAGACTTTTCTTGATACAACTGGATTTGTTTCTCTTGTAATCTGGAGTAAGAAAGTAGAATGGAAAACTGATTTCAGTAACTTGATTTAGGTATGCACAGCACTTTTCACCATTTCTTGTTGTATTAGTTAATCACAGAAAATGGTGTGTTTGGTGCCTATGGCAGAAGATGCTCCATATATTCCAGGCCAGTCCACTTGCTTTAATGTAGCACCAAATTCCTCTGGCACTTCTGTTGTCACAGGGTAGACACAGGTAATTTTCTCATTTTGAATGGAATATAGCAAATTGCAAAAACCTGTATAACCCTCATCCATTCTCATAAAACCGTAACCATTGTTGTTCTCATGGGGTAAGTTGTTACCCCTAATTCAACATTGTTGGTCTCATGGGGTAACTTGTTACCCTACCCGCATGAACAAAGTGGAACCAGTGACAACAGTATAAATGTACCAAAAACTATTTATTAAACATGCAGATTTTTTAAAAGAGTATTTATAATGATTTGAACCCAAAATATTATTTAACTAAAACTCTAAAACTTTTTTTAGAGTTTCAAAATGTGAATGAACAATTTGCTAAGTCTGCAGTTCACACTGTTTTCAAACTAACAATTACTTCCAAAAACATTTCCTAACTGTTTTAACTAAATATTGCATTCCTCACAAAACAGCAGTGATGTACTGTGGTGCACACAAGCAAATCACTTACGATCTTCGCATTGTTTCTGGGTTTTGTGGTCATCTGTCCTTGGACAAAAAGCACAATGTTCACTCATGCTTGCAGAAGGTTCTACTTGAGTGCGTTGTGGCAATTTGTAATTTGGAACAGTCATACCAGACTTGACAGACACAGACAGATTGCGTGTATCCATCATTCTTCATTTTATTTGTCCATCGATCAGCTGTTCTCCAAGCTCCTGCAAGAAAAAGTGCTGTCTTCTTAAATGTGATCTTTGCTTCCAGTTTGTATTGTGGTCTGGCCAAATGATGAGGCTGGCAATGGCAGCCACATTCAGCATATTGAAAAATATTGTCATTGGCCACCTGTTGATTTTTCCGTCTGCAGGTGGTCATATGGTCAAGGTTATCCACCCCATCCTTGTTTTTTATTGTAGTCATGGATGATGTCTGGCTCTCTCTGCTCTGCACCCACTGACAGGTTATGGTGCGTGCTTGATAGCAACAGAACAACTTTGGACTTCTTTGGAACATAGGAAACTAGGGCGAGTTCCCCATCAAAAGCAAAAATGGATGAAAGAGTTTCCCTTCTTCGATTTGCTTGCATTTCGTTTGGGATATCAGCTTTGTTTTTCTGAATCGTACCCATATAGGTCAAATCCCGCTGTAACAGTCTTTTTGCCAGGTCAGTACTTGTGAAGAAATTGTCACCCGCAATATTCCTTCCCGTCTTGTACCAGGGATGACCAATTTTTCAATGACCTGGGGACCAAGATTACCTTGGCATGTAGTTTCTGGTTGCTTGCCCAGGTAGATGTCTCCAGACAGGGGGAATGATGTTGCTGTATCACAGCACCAGTGAATTTTCAAGCCACATTTGGCAGCCTTGCTGGGCCTGTACTGTCTGAAGGGACACAGTGACCCCTTAACACAGTGAGCTGCTCATCAACCATCAGGTGTATTCCTGGAATATACCATTTCCTGAGCTGCTCCACAAATTGTGTCCAAATATCTCTGAAGGCAGCAAGCTTGTCTACAGCTCTCCTTTCCTCATTTGTCAGTTTGTTGTCAAATCTCAGGTAGCTGTTATTTTGACAGAATCATTTTAAACTCGTGATGGCACGGAAGCAAGGACATCTGGTGCGTTGCTCCCACAACTCCTCCAGTGCCTTGTGACCACCGTGGTATAGACCACTCAGCAGTAGGAGGCCAATGTAGGCTTTCAGCTGTGTTTCATTCAGCTTTTCACACTCCTTTCTATTTTCAGGATGACTATCATTCCACTCCCTGAATCTTCTTTCTGCCTCTCTGTTTATAAGTCAGGATATCTTGTGAGAAACAGGTGGAATGTTTCCACCACTGTCTTTATTACTTCCCCTTGTTGGCCCAGCACTTTCATGGACTATGTCCTTGGCTGTTCTCTGATGATGTATTAGCTGTGGAATTTTTTTCCCACACTCTGCCATTCCTTCCTGTAAAGGTTTCATTATCTGCAGTGTTTTCTGCGGGTAATGACTGTGGCACTGCTCCACATCCTGCTGTAGCTCTCCTCGGTCTGCCACAGTGGCCCCAGGCTGGTCCTCTTCCCTTTCCCACTGGAAGTGTTGGTATCACTTCTGCTTGTGGCACTAACTCCTCCTCATCTGATCTGAATGAAGCTATCATAGGCGCATGGTCTCCTTGCTCTGAACAATCTCCCATATCTGGAATAAAGTCGGCGTTCTTACTGCCTTGGGATAAGATTTCATCAGTGGATGTGTCACTGTCATCCCCGGTTACCTGTGCAAGACAGGCTTCAGCACTGAGTATGTGCTGCCTTCTCATCCTGGACTGCAGAAAAAAAGAAAAAAGTGATTACTGCTGAATGCATATAAGTAACGATCAAAGAAGGCTATCCACCTATGCTGTGATAGAAGCAATTCTGCCCTGCCCTGTCCTCCTGGGCACAGAAGCCAGAGACCAATGTCTACCCTTTGCAGGCAAACCAAATGTGGGTGGATGCTGTTTGTAAACCACACAGGCAGGGACTTATTGAGAGCAGGTAAAATGGGCATGGGGGGTGTCAAGCCCTTACTGTTGAAGGGGCCTCCTTGTCTTTACTTCCAACAAAGGCAGGGCAAAAAAGAGCAGAGGTGGATTTGGGTGTGACAAAGGGTGTTTTTTTGTGGCAAAGAGCAGGGTGTTTTGATGACCTTGCAGCCTGCAAATAAAGCAGTTAGCAAAAGGGATTGCCACATTTTCTGCAAAAGCAGAGTGGAGGATGGTCATCCATTAGTTACCATAGATACCTGAAGTGGACATGAATGAGGTGTGAATGAATGCTGACCTTCAGATGCATTCACCCAAAGTGGCCAAACAGGCCTGTCATTTATACAGAAATTGCATTGGTGTAACAAGTTACCCCAATGCATTATCATGGGCTTTGGGTAAATTGTTATATGGAAAAACACATTCATACCTGGGGTTACATGTTACCCTGGGCAGTTTTTCATCCTGTTTTTTGGGGATATTGTACACTGCAGTGCCAGTGACAGTGTCCTTAAAAAAAAATTAGAATTGATTAACTTTAAGTTACTGCCCAAAATATGCATCTGGGGTAGGAAATTACCCCATGGGAATGTCTGAAGGTTAAGGGTTTAGGGAAGTGTAATTGGTGAATTTGTTTGTCTGAATGGCTTGCAGAGATGTGTTAAAGATGATTACACAAGGGATAATACTTAACGTTTGGCTGTGCTGTGCAGGTAGTTATATTAGTTAGCTAGTGTTAAGTGCTGGAAGAGTGTGGTGAAGCTCGTTTGCTTGGTAACAGCTTCTGTTATGTGTCATATTCCTTTGTGTGTCTTGTGTGGGGATGGGTGCAGTATTGCCTTTATCTGACTTCAGCTGTATAGCTGCTAAAGGATTTCACGATTACATTTGCGGGACTGGATGATCTTCATCCGAGAGTGCTGAAGGAGCTGGCCGAATTCATTGCAGAACCCCTGGCGAAACTCTTCCACAACTCGTGGTACTCTGGAGAAGTCCATGAGGACTGGAAGAGAGCCAATGTGCCCATCCACAAGAAGGGCAGGAGGGAGGACCTGGGTAACTAGAAGCCAATTGGCCTAACTTACATCCTAGGAAAAATCCTAGAAAACTTCATCAAGAAGGTTGCAGAAGGTAAGATTCATAATGACAGCCATGTCATGGGCAGGTGTTACCTTGCCAACCTCATCTTCTTCTATGACCAGGTAACTTGCCACCTGGACACGAGAGCAGGTTGACATTGTGTACCTTGACTTACAAAAGGCCTTTGATTCAGTATCCCACAGTGTCCTCACAAGAAAATTGGAGGATTGTGGATTTCTCACCCACCAAGACAGTCAGGTGGGTGAGGAACTGGCTGCAGGATAGAACCCAGAGAATTGTAGTGAACAGATCTGTGTCATCCTGGCGAGAAGTGGGCAGCGGTGTCCCACAGGGGTTGGTGCTTGGTCCAGTACTTTTCAGCGTCTTTAATGATTTGGATGTGAGGGTGAAGAGCTCACTGGCCAAGTTCGTGAACAACACCAAGTTCTGGGGGAGCGTGGTCACGCTTGAAGATAGGCTACAGATACAGGTGGACCTAGACAGGCTAGCAAGTTGGGCAGATCAGAATCTGATGAAGTTCAGCTGGCAGTGCGATGTTGTAGCCAGTAGAGCAAATAATACTCTGGCATGCATCAATCGAGAAATGTAAAGTGCTCCACCTTGGAATGGCGGCACCAAAGTGACTAGCACTATGAATGAAAGGGACCTGGGGGTAATAGTAGACCACAGTAGGAATATGAGCTGGCAGTGCGATGTTGTAGCCAGTAGAGTAAATAATACTCTGGCATGCATCAATCGATGCATCTCCAGCAAAACCAAGGAAGTGATTCTTCCATTCTACTCAGCACTGGTGAGATGGCAGCTGGAGTACTGCGTCAAGTTCTGGGCACCACACTTTAAGGAGGAGGTGGACAAGCTTGAGAGAGTCCAAAGAAGATACACCCATATGATCAGAGTCTAAAAAGGAAAGCCATATGAAAGTCTGAGGGATCTGGGACTCTTCAGCCTGAGGAAAAGAAGGCTGAGAGGGGACCTGGTAGCAGCTTACCGCTACATTAGGGGAGTACATCAAAGGGCTCGGTGAGCAGCTGTTCACCAGGGCACCCAAGGGGAAAACAAGGAGTAATAGCCACAAATTCCTGGAAGATCAATTCAGGTTCAACATTACAAAAAACTTCTTCATAGTCAGGGTGTCCAAACTGTGGAATAAGCTCCCTCCAGAGGTGGTGCAACTGCTTACCCTGGAAATCTTCAGGAGGAGACTGGATGGTCACCTTGCTGGGGTCACCTGATCCCTAGTTGTCTTCCCTGCTTAGTGCAGGGGGCTGGATCCGATGATCTTCTGAGATCCCTTCCAGCCTTACAATCTATGAATAAAACAAGGCAGAAGTCTGTCTTACTGCTGACCTAGCCCAGTGTTTCCCAACATTTTGCAGCCCAAGGCACACTTACATAAATAATTTTTTTCTGCAGCACACCTGTTAAGGCATTCCCCATTCTCATACCTGTTGCAGCTCATTGCCATGGCAAAATTCTGCGGCACACCTGTTCATTTCTGACGGCACACTTTTCTGCCGCAGCACACTGGTTGGGAAACACTAGCCTTCTCTGAAATGTTGTCTCTAACTCTAAATTTCCACCTTTTTAAACGTGTATTTGAAACTAAATTGAGTTTTGATATTGATATAGATGAAAAACATGACATGAGAAGTTACTACAGGTCAGTTGCATCATACACGTGTTTAACTCGCGCGAATTCAACTAATACGTGGGGTGGGAGGGGGGGGCGGGGCTTGAGCTTGCACATGGTGCTGACGCTTACTTGGAGGCCCATTATGGTGGTGACAGCCACTGCCTTCAAAACCTCCTGCTGTCCTGTCGCCATGGGGCCGTGCCCGGAGCTGTGTGGCTGGCCACTGGGCGGCACGCAGCCATCCCCACCACCACCCCACGCTGCGCTGTTGCCACCGGCCACAGAGCTCTAAGCACAGGGCCGCGTGCAAACTCAAGCCCCGCCCCTCCTCCCACCCTGCGTATAGTTGCCGATTTTCACCTTACGCGATTTTTGCCGTACGCGCTGCCTTTAGCACCTTACTCCCACGTAAGATGCGACTGACCTGTATATGAAATGGGTCCATTTTAACAGTGATACTAGGATAAGGCTGCTAAGCAGGCCTTAAAAATAGGGTTGGATAGTTATTTCAGCTGGCGGACCACTTAATGTGTTTTGGTGAGTTGTAGAGGGCCATGCACAAAATCTGTCAGAAGATATAATTTTAACAAATCATAGATAAAAAACCAAATCCTGTACTAAAAATCAAACATGTATTGTAACAGGCGTCAGCAACCCCTGGCATGTATTCTAGAGTGTGCCACAAAGGTATTTTGCTTGTCATAAGTGCCTTGGGGTGGACAATGGGGAAGAGACTGGGGCTGCACTGACACAAGAAGGATTGGGCCCCTTGCAGCTCCCCTTCTGTCTGCCTGGAGGTGCTATCTGCTGCTGGCAACGAGCCTGTAGTACTTGGGCATGGTGGGAGGGAAGAAGCCCCTGGGGCAGGTAAGACTGACCACCCTCCTTTCCCTTTCCTGTTCTATTTGTAGGTAATGATACAGGCTATATTACAGTAACTCAGTTCTTCCAGCATTATAACCATCATTCTAAAATTGCTGTCTTTTACAGGCCTTTTCTTGACATGGTATATAATGCACTGGACTGTACTGAAGATGACTACTATGCCCTCTTTGTACTTTGTCTCCTCTATGCAATGTCTCACAATAAAGGTAAGAGATTTATTTTGTATACTCATATCTTTCCTCCAGAAAAGAAAATGAAATGATACTTGACTCAGTGGCTTTAGTTTGGTAAGATTGTGGTAGGATTTTTTTCTAGATACTTTAAGCCACAAGAAATAAACCCCTCCTATTTTTCAAAGAATGCTGTGTGTAGATTGTGCCATTTTTCTTTAGTAAGTTTCCTAGAACTGCAACTGAATGCTTCATTTTTACTTAGATTAAGTCAATTGAATTTAGTGCTCTAAATGGTACTAAACCAATTCCATTCAGTACAATAAATATGTGAGGATCATCTAAATACAAAGTGGTGAGACTCCAACTTGGTGGTATTTTTACATTTGTTTGGGTTTATATAACTGTATTATGTGCAAGCCAAGGGAGAATCAAGCTGTTCATTTTGGAAGAATACTATGCTCATTGCTATAAACTGTCAAGAGACAAGGATTTTTGTCTATTGCCCACAAAAATCTTTGCTTCTCGCATATTTCCTAGCCCATCACAGCTGTAACATTGCTTCAGCACTACCAAAACAAGCTGTCAAATCATTTTTGTTAATGATACCCAATTTTGTCAGTGTTCAACAGCCACTACGTATGTTGTGCCATAGTTGTTTGAATTGTATGGCGTTTGTGTAGATTATTTCACTGGGATTAAATATCCTGTCCCTTGCATGCACAGAATTTACTTTGGACTTCAGTAGGTCATGTTAGATAAAATGCTGCAAACATTGTTTGTACCACATAAAGCTGAACGTCTATGTATGTAAAGGTTTTGATAGAAATATTGACACATGATAGTTATAATAAACTTGCTCATCTAAATGAGTTTTCATGTTTCCAGTAGAACATTTTACTTGCATCTCTTAAAAAATGCTAAATAAAAAATTCAGCTTAAACAAGTGGACTTTTATTGAATTTCAATTTCCTGCTCCTGAAATATACTTAATTTATTACTGGAAATAAATTTTGAACAGAAGGATTTAAGGTGATAGTGCCTCAACATAAGGGTATTGATGTAGTATGTGGAGGCATTTTTCTTAACACCTTTTTTTAAAGGTTCAGAGAAGAAAAAGAAAAGTGAATCAACAGAGCAGTCCTGGAAAGTGAGGGTGAAGGCTAATATTTAAATATATTTTTATATTAGCTTCCTTTGTCATAGTTAAGTGAGTTGGATTCTAGTCTGCAGTTCCAGTGGCATGCACTTTGTGGGGCTCTGTGTGGGCAGGCTTTACTGTGGATAATTCTTATAACTAGATCCCTAAGAAAGCCATCTATATAGGCTCTTCACTGTCATCTGCAGTCTAGTTCCCCAATAGGGATATAGAAAATATCCATTTAACCTCTTCTGATTTATATCAGTTAAGTGGTTAACTGGTATCTCATGCCTAGTTTAGTGACCTCCAGCAGGA
>NW_005841838.1:3785634-3786268 GCF_000455745.1 Alligator sinensis
GCCCCCGGGCCCGGGGGGGGGGAGCCATGGGCAGCGGGTGGCAGGCGCAGCTGAGCCACTAGGCAGCACTGCCTAGCTGCAGAGCCATGGCTTCCCCTTGCCCCCATGAGCTGGGGCTGCAGATGGAACCGGAGCTGTGGACCTCTCCTGTGCCCAGATCTCACTCCCACCACGGAGGGAAGGAGGGAGGGAAGTTCTGGGCTCCCCACAGGAATCAGGCAGGGTTTTTCCACTGCAGCAGCGAGACTTCCAGCCATGCAGGGGATCTGCAGGGCCCCCCTGAAGTGGCAGGGCCCGGGCAGAGTGACAGATTCCCTGCATCTCCCACCATGCTTGTACCACTGTGATCTGGACATGGAAGACTTCTTCATGCTGCAGGGCTGGGCCCTTCCAGTTTGCCCTGGGGGAAGGGAGAATCTGATCCCAGTGGGACAGCCTCTGCCAGGCATGCTGCATCTTTCCTCTTTGGCTGAGCCAGCCATGTGCTCAGTCCTGCTTCAGGACTGGGCCAGGCCCTGAGTGGCCCCAGCACCACAGGCAGGAAGGGGAAGGATGCAGTGTGTCCAGTGGAGGATGTCCCAGTGGGACTGGTCGGCCCCCCCCCCCCCCCCGCCCGACGGGGGGGGGGGGGGCG
>NW_005841838.1:3786278-3809683 GCF_000455745.1 Alligator sinensis
GGTGATCTGGGGAGGGCCCAGCAGCTGGCAGGAGACGCACGTAGCCCATTGCCTTGACCAGGCCCTGCTACTGCAGGGGGGCCGGGCAGACCCACCATACGGCCAAGAGTCTCACTGCTGCAGTGGGAAGACTGCTTGATCCCTGTGGGGGGCCTGGCACATTTCTCCCTCCTTCCCAGTGGTGGCAGGATCCATGCACAGGAAAGATCTGCAGCTCTGGCTCCATTTTCAGCCCCAGCCTCTGCCTGTGGGGGCAAGGGGAAGTTGTGGCTCTGCAGCTGGGCAGTGCCCCTAGTGTCTTGGCTGCATCCGTGTCTCCCCGCCAGTGGCCCTGACGCAGGGCCAGGAGCATGGTGAAGACATAAGGGGCCAGGGCTATTTCTGCTGGCAGTCACTAAACAGTAAGCAGTATAAATTTAATTGTCATTTTAACCATTAGCATTCCTGTTCCCCAGAACATAACGTTTCATTATATTGGGTGAGTGTTGCCCCGAAGTTAAGACTATAGCTTTGTAACTGTTTTGTTGTTAGTGTGGCTGATTGATCCCGAGGAGAAATGAGTAAAACTCTACGGGAACGGGACAGAGATGGTTCCAGGGCAGACAGAGGCAACTGGAACGGCACAATAAAGATTGGCTGTTTTGGGACACTAGCGCTCTGATAAACCTCTTTTTAAAAGAAGAAAATACCCTCCCTCCTGCCCAGAAGCTGACCAGAAAAGGAGCCCCCAGAGGTGGGGGTGCTGCAGATCACAATGGAAGGCAAGAACTGAGAAGAGCCAGGGTCTTGAAGCCAGAGGTTTGCCCCTTGTGAAGCTGCATTGGGGCTGGCTGCAGGGGGTCTTCTCAGGAGTGGGGAGGCTTCTATTCTAATAAGGTTTCTAGTTGGGGAAGTCCTGAGGAAGAGCTTTCCCCTTCCCCCCTGAAGGGGCAGGGAGATCTCTTTTCATGACACCAACATGTGTAAAGTTCTGTAATACACTTTTTGAGGGTTTAAGACAGTTCAACAGAGAAAATTTAACCAGCTGAAAACTGGTTAGAAAATTATGTTAAAGTGGTTAAAGGCTTACTTGCTGAGTGGCTCCAGAACTGCTGCTGGAAAAATGGTTGATAACACAAACTTATTGTATATTAGATAGCTTGTGCATTAATACCTGGGATCCATTAAAAAAAAAAAAAAGACTTGAAAGCCTTACTTGTTCCGAATATGCCCCACTTCATGGCTTAGTGAAGTTTGCAGTCTTGAAGCTTTAGCTTTGTACATTTGCCATTCATTTTGAAGGGCATTTATTAAAATTAGACTGCCAAGGCTTTTGGGAAATAAAAGTTTTTTCAAAATCTTTTTATTGCAATAAGGGAGATCAGATACAGTCAGCTTTGGAAGAACATATGAAGCTAGTTTGAAGATAAACATAGAAAATATATTTCAAGTAACAAAAATTCTTTCTACTAGAACAGATGAACAGGTATTTTAGAAATTCCAGCCTGGCTGACAGATTTCAAAAGCAGTGATATCAGTGTGTTATCTTTCATGCTGATCTCTAGTAGTTATTACATTGACAAGGTTTTGTTGTTTATTTGTAAAAAATAAATAAATAAAATAGCTAGAATGTTTTTGAGTGGATTCTATGCTTACCTTCTGAAAAAAGACTCAAAATGGATTTTGGGGGATTTAAATCCTTTAAGCCTTCACTAAGGCTGATTTTAGTATTTCTTTTGCTTGATCTGTTCTGGTGGCTTCTAGTTTGGGTCGTGAACCCATACTGAACTAGTCTGGGTTGTGGTACCATATGTATGTCACCTGGGACTCACTTCTGTGAGTGTTATATCACTGCTCAGAAGTCATGAAACTTCTTGACACCTACCCTGTAGATGCAACCTCAGGTGTTGATCTAAGTTGCTCTAAATGAAGCAATTTAACTCTGAGTGAAGCATGTCAACTAACATCGCTTTCTCATGCCCGCTTTAGCTGCTTTCCTTGTTAACAGTGCATCTATACATCTCTGCTTTTTCAAATTATGATAACAGTTTGGGGTAAATTTTCATGGTGCAGTGTTACTGTTTAGTATTATGCTCCCCCTTTATGCAACATGGATTGTCTAGTAGACTTTACAAGTTTTCTGGGTTTGAAAAAGGGCAAGCTAACAAACTCCTGTGACTTCTTTCTTTGTGTCCGTTAATTTTGTAAATGCCAGATTTGAGCTGTAGTCAAAAAGGATGGAATACCCACTGCTGAATGCCATGATCTTGATTGTCAGTGCAAATAGGATACACGTTCCATTTGGGAGTTGTACAGGTTGGATGGATTTGACTTTTGTGGCTTGGAGGTAGGGGGATAATATCAAATGGTTACTTCTGCAGAAGTGTCTAGGAAAGCTTTGTTTACAGGAGCATCGCTTATGGTTTTTGCTAGCTAGCAGTGTTGGGACAAAGTGATAATGCAAAAGTGTAGGAAGAATTTCAAGTTAGGCTCTGTCAGACATTCAGGTGAAGATGTGATAGAATCTGATGTGGGATCACAACAATTTTTCTTTTTGCCATGCCATAGCTACATGGTAGGAAGTGCAATTGTTGCATTTTGCTTGGGATCCTATTACACCATATTGCTGGTTCAGGGGAATCCCACGACAGTTCAAAATGTTCTTAAAATGATAATTTTTTATTTGAAATCTCTGAATTTATTTTGTAAATCATGTTTGCACACCTAAATAATGCAAACACTGAGTGGTACCTGCAGCACCCTTGAAAAGATTTCAAGGCATGCCAGGGTGCTGTGTCACCATGATTGAAGATCACTGCTGAAGAAAGTACCTAACTTCTGCATAGCAGACGTTTGTTGTCATCAGCAGTGGTATGGGAACTAGACTATTCTGCTAGTGAACGGGCCTCAAAACATCCTGTACTGCCATTCTGGTGTTTACAGAACACTTTAAAAAATGGTTCTCAAATACGCCTTTTTTCTCTTTCTTTTTGTTTTTTCTTTTTTGTAGTATGGTGTAGTACAGGGGTGGGCAAAATGCGGCCCACCAGGCCATTCCATCCAGCCTGCGGGGTCCCTAAAAAATGTAGAAAATTAATATTTATCTGCCCTGGGCTGCCTGTCATGCAGCCCTCAATGGCTTGCCAAAACTTAGGCCCTCTGCCCAAAATAATTGCTCGCCCAGGTCTAGTACTTTAAAATGAATAGACATTGACTCTCTCCTTGTGAACAGTTTTGTATGCCTTAATCTCGCTTCAGTATTCAAAGTGTCTGGCAAAGACAGAATTTCACCAGCCAGTTATGGTGGGCATTGTGTTTGCAAAAGTAATATCCAAAGCTGTTCTAAAACATGTGTGCTTTATACAGTGCCAAGCACAACTTATCCTGTTGCTGCCACAAATTAAATACATACATTTTACTATAAGTGTTTTTTGTCTGGTCTGGGTCATACCCAGTGAGACTGAAAAATGTTCCTTTTGAAAACTTGTAAATTAAGGAGAAAAGTAGTAAAGCATACAGCATTGCAAATGATCTTAAATGTTTAGCAACTCACTTGAACACTAGAAATTCAATAAGTGGAGTACATCATTTTTGTCTTTAGGAGCAGTATTTATTAAGATTGCTCAAAATAAGAACCATGAACACTTCAGCAGCCCTAAGCATTTTTTTTATTATTATAAAGGGTCTACTGTACCAAGACTGTTCTGAGAACCAGCTGGTTCTGAGAAATAACCTTGCCATTTTACAGGAATAGCTTGAAAAGACATGTTCTTAATTTCTTGGTATATGCTGACGCAAAAGCCAGTGAGTTTCCAGGGGTACAGGCAACCTGATTTGAAGGCCTTTTGATCAGAACTCCAAAATGTGAAATAGCTGGTTGATAGGATTAAAGCAATTTATCACCTAACCAAAAAAAAACCCCATTCCTATTGTTCTTGAGCAGAAGGCAGGGCAGGGTGCCACTTTATAGTTTCTGCCAAACTAAAGACTGACACAACTAATTGCCTCTTTCTACAAGTGTTCTTAAGTTAGATTTCATTTATGACTACTACACTTATCAGCTGGTAGCAAGTGGCATCTTCAATGTTTTATTGTGCTTTAAGTTCAGTTTTCAAGTTTTACACCTTTAAAATATGGGATAAAATTATTTTCAGTTTGCATACAAATAGGTTTTGAGTCTGGGATTTTTAGAGGAATCCAGGGTATTTAGGTATTCAAATATATTCCAATGGAGTTCAAGATTCCTTAAGATCTTTCTAAAATCCCAGCCTGTAAGGGTATACCTTGTCCAGTCTCTTGTTGCTTCCATGTCTTAAGCTCTAGGCATTCAGAAGTAACAGTAATACTAGCAGTTGTGTTGTTCTGCCTCTTCAAGGTGACTGTTCCAATTTCATAATGCTTTGTCATAACCAGCTTTTCTTACTTCCCCCAAAAGGAATTGACCCAATGAAACTGGAGAGAATTCAGCTTCCAACAGAGCATGCTGAAGAGAGAAACTCGTACAACCATGTGCTTGCAGAAAGGCTCATCAGGATAATGAATTATGCTGCTCAACCAGGTAGAGGGTTTTTGATCACTTCAACTGACTTCTGTGTAGCTATAAACTATGAAAAATTAGCCTTAATGTTAAGGGTACTAAGTGCCATCAGGTCCTTTATCCTTCTGGGGAAGGAACTCGGTGCTACCCAGTTTCTAGCTACCACAGTTTCCAGCTACCACATACTACTTGGATAACATGGACATCTTGCCTGTGCAAGACAAATGATCGTCTTCCATTGGAGTCGCTGCATTTTTATTGAGTAATTAATGCTGTGTTCAAGATGGAGCAGGAAGGTCTGTCATACTACTGTGCTGCTAAGCAAATCATTCAGCAAGCAATGACCAGAGAGGGAGCTTCCATTTGTAATCGACTGTAGGATCTAATTTTGCAAATCAGTGTGCTGAAATATTTCAATCTGCCTCAATAGTCTCCTCAAAGTATTCATTAACTCTTAACTCCACATACAAATTTTCACAACCTTGTGCCCATTCCTAGGAAATTGACCTTCATTTGTTTGGCTGCAAATTTACAATTTTTTTTTAAATTTTCTTTTAGGTTCAAAATTGTGTGTTTAAGTGAGCGTCTATGAGGACAATGCTTGCTTTCCTTGATTTCTTGCAGCTCCAAATTTCACTCCAATTTGGAGTGCTTTGAATTCAGAGTGCACTTCAAATAGTACATCTGTCCAAGGCCTTAAGCTGTGCCAAGCCACATGTTCTGAGAATGCATATGCTTGCAGAAGGAAGGGATATATTTTATTTCCCCTCTGTTTAAATAAAAAGTATTTCTATTCTGTCATAGAATCATAGGGCTGTAAGGGACCCTGAAGGATCATTGGGTCCAGACCCCTGCATGAGCAGGAAAGACATCTGGGGTCAGATATGACCCCAGCCAGGTGACCATCCAGTCTTCTCTTGAAGACCTCTAGGCTAGATGATTGTACCACTTCTGAGGGGAGCTTGTTCCATAATCTGGACAACCTAGTTGTAAAGAAGTTTTTCCTAATGTTTAGCCTGAAACTATCTTCCAGGAGTTTGTGGCCGTTGTTTCTAGTTTTCCCCCAAGGCGCCCTGGGGAACAGTTGTTCACCGAGCCCCTGATGTACGCCTCTGATATAGCAGTAAGCCACAATCAGGTCCCCTCTCAGCCTTCTTTTCTTTAGGCTGAAGAGTCCAAAATCCCTCAGCCTCTCCTCATATGGCTTACCATGCAGGTCTCTGATCATATGGGTGGCCCTTCTCTGGACTCTCTCGAGCTTATGATATAATACAGTTTGTCCAGTAATGTTGCTTTAGGGATTTTGAATTGCTTCATCCCTATTTTATTTTCCCCTTCCCCTGCCAAGACACCTCCAGATGCCCTGGAGAATGATGGGGAAGGGTTCAGTTAGTTTTATCTTTTTTGGTCTATTCTTTCTCCCTCTACAACTTTTGTGTAATTGAAGATGTGCCTCTGAACTCAGTACTTCAGAGAAGAGACCTAGGGGTTATAGTAGACCATAAGCTGAATATGAGCCAATAGTGTTCTCTTCTTGCAAGAAAAGGCCATTAGCATTCTGGGTTGTATTAACAGGCATACAGCTTGCAAATCAAGGGAAGTGATTCTGCTGTTCTGTTTGGCACTGGTGAGATCTCAGCTGGAGTACTGTCTAGGTTTGGCTCCCACACTTCAAGAAGCCTATGGACAGATTGGAAAGAGTCTAGCAGAGAACAAGAAAATTATTAGAGATCTGGAGAGCATGATGTATGGGGAAAGACTGAAAGTACTAGGGTTACTTAGTCTGGGGAAGAGAAGATAGAAGGGGAGATTTTATAAGTTTTCAAATATCTGAAGGGTGGGTATAGAGAGGCAGGAGATAGCTTTTTCTCTGTTGCTGTAAGGTACCAGACTAGGAGCAATGGCCTCAAGATGAAGCGGAGGAAATTGTTAGGTTGGAGGTTTGGAAGAGCCTTCTTACCATGAGGGTGATCAAGCATTGGAACAGGCTACCTAGTGAGGTTGTGAAATCTCCATTCCAGGAAATTTTCAAGAGTAGGTAGGACAGACACTTGGCCTGGAATAGGTTAGTTGGGGATGATTTTGCCTTGATCAGGGGGCTGGACTTTGCAAGGTCCCTTCCAGATCTACTTTCCTATAGTTAATCATAACTAACCACATAAATATGAGTCTATGTTCATGACTCGGGTTTACCTCTGTTCTAAAACCATTTCCTTCTGTACAGACTAAAGTCTTGGTTCTTCTGACATCTGCTCATGAATGCAAGCTGCTACTTTTAGATCAGCGTGGTCACAGCAGAGCTACTGAGCAATTGCTTCCAAAAAATCCAAAAACAATCTCAATTCTGAACAAAATCACTATCTTCCCTGAGTCATGCACAGCCTGAGGGTTTGCTTTGACCCTGCTGTCCCTATAGAGGCCGCGTGTGAATCTTATACATTTTGTTCAGCAAAACCTTTATTACACGAGGTCCTCGTTCTAACATGTGGACTTATCCAATCCTTATCTTGCATTTGTAGATTGTAGTTTTGACTCCCTTAGTCTTGCAACAGCATTTCTAATTAATATTTTTCCAAGCTCATTACATTACCCTTGTCACTGTTGCCTTTCCATCGTGTCAAACATCAGTTGCCTTGCTTTTAAGGCCGTTCACAGGCTATCCTCCTCCTACCTGTTTTCCATAAGTTATTTGGATATCAGTACTCACAGCTGCTCAGCCATTGATGCCAACCTGTACTGCTTTTACTCATCAGTTTTTCAAGCCAGCACTCCTATCTTCTGCTCTGTTATCCTCATTCATGGGAAGAACACACCATAAACTCCTTATCCTACTTCCAATTTCTCCTTAAAATTCTAGAAAAACGTTGCCAACAGTTGGTCAGCTGGTATGCCCACACTGCAAACTGTTGCACTGACCAGTGTTGTCTTTGCTTGTTCATCCAATATGCCTGGATCCACACACATTCTTATACATCTGTATATAAGTTCCTCAAGGTAAAGGAAGTCTGTTATGTATTTGTGCAGCCTCTAGCATGGGAGGGGTCATGCAGAGCTGACTTGAGCAGGGTGTGGGGCCCAGGGCAAATCAGCTCATGCGGGGCCCTGACCCCACTTGCATCTTGCGTTCCCTGGATGTGAAGAATCTGCCACCACGATTGGTGACGGGGGAGGAGGGTTAGCAAGTGGCCGGATGTGAAGGCAGCGGCTCAGAGTTGCCATGGCCACTCTGTCCGGCTCCATGGGGCCCGGGGCGGTCGCCCTGATTCGCCACCCCCTTCCAGACAGCCCTGGGGTCATGGTCTGTGACTGGGGTCCCAAAGGCTACTGCCGTACAATAGAACTAGGGAATGGAGTCATCTGGCTCCCTTCTCCAGACTTCTTAAACTTCTATCACTTGATGCAGTCTGGCTTAGCTCCAAGTCAAAACACTTGACTTTTAGTAGCTTTACACTCTAGAGGACAGTTTTCCTTAACAGATTACTTCTAGTGGAGTGGGTTTCACCAAAGACAAAAATTATCTTTTGATATAGGTTGCTTTGCAAGATTATAATTTTGGTGTCTATGTGCTTATTAAGAAAACATGGTATGGTACTGTTCGGCACTGGTGAGTGCAGTTTAATATGGTATGTGGCAGTTCGAGGGGTGGGGGGAAAGGAGGCAACCCATGAAAAGTTTTTGATAATGAATAAATACCTTGTACGTTGGAATTAATAATTTTTCTTTCTTTAGATGGAAAAATCCGTTTGGCAACATTAGAACTTGGCTGTCTGTTACTTAAGCAGCTGGTATTATCTAAAAGTGGCAGTATTATAAAAGATGTTCATCTTGCTTGCCTTGAGGTAGGTATATTGTATACTTGGACTGGTAAATGGTTACTAGGTTGTCTTTCTTAAGGAAGAGTTCTCAGTGTTTGATGCTTACAAGACCAATACTTAAGGGTGGTTATCATAACACCTGGACATGAGATAAAACTGTAAATAGTTGTTCTGTTAAGTTTAACTACTAAACCAGTTTCCTTTAGGTAGACTTGTATAATTAAATTGAAGAATTAGAAGTTAGAACCTGAAATTCTCTGTTCTGCTGTTGCTTTATTTTGTGCACTCCATGGGCCCAAAGTGTATGCATCTAAGTAGTCTTTAAACCCAAGTGATAAATTGATATGAAATTAAGATTGCTCAGATGAAAAGGATTTTGTAACTGCAGGTTGTGGGCTGTGGTGTTAAAACCTATTTACTGGACAAGCTTTCTTTTGAATGTTTTAGGTTGATTGACAGTAAATTTATTATTTAATTGGAACATAACTGATGTTCCATGTTTATGCACTCCTCTTAGGGGGCCAGAGAAGAAAGCGTTCATCTCCTTCGGCGTTTCTATAAGGTACATATTTATAAATAAGGATAAAAATAATAGTCTTACTATAAATATCCCGTCTTCCAATGTGGTGTAGAATATCCTCCTCCCTCCTTTCTTTTCTCCCTTCCTGTGTGTGGGCATATGTAAGTAAAAATATATATTCTGTTTTCTGTGCTTATATAAAACATGTAAAGAAAGATACTATTTAATACTGGGGGTTAAAGAGTTTTGTCCATATTGAGCCACCAGACTGCATGAGTTTTGAGGTGAGGGAGCAACTCCATATTTGTGATACAGAAGGAATTATTACACTGGCAGGTGTTTCTTGGAAATGGTTCAGAAGCTTGGACTTGGATTATAGGCTAAAATTCAGGTGAGACATCAAAGTACGTGTCTATATCACATAGGGTTTGCATTTATCTCCTGTTTCATTGACCCACATCTGAAACATAAAACCTCACTTATCAGACTTTCAGAATTAACCAGACACAAGGTTATTTATGGCACTATTTGCTCAGCATTCGTTTTCCCCCTTAGCGTCTCAAATATTTCTTCTTTCTCCATTTAAGGCTGTACACAGGCATAGCTTTTAACCACTTTAATAGGGAAGGAGGAGTTCCTACTCCAAGCCACACATCGGCTGTCATGATGAAACTGTTACCTCTGCATGCTCCTGAGGCCATGCTAGTGAGCTGTATCATTAACTTTACCCCTGTTTTGTTCAATTAACATTGCATGTAATTAACATTACAACAGACTTGCTATGCTTGCATTACTATAGGAGTGTGCAAAGGTTGTCATCTTCAGCAGTCCCTTGCGGTTGAGATTGATTGATTGTCTTCCATGGTTGTCTTATATGTGGGTCTGAAGATGCCTTACAAGGCCAATACAGGATCAACAGATTCTGCTGCAAGTCGGGCACACTTTTCTATACAGGGTGGGTGCTTCCATATTCTTGATTTGGTTCACGACACACTGTTTATTCCACTCCAGCTCTTTCACCTTCTTGTGTTGTCATAAGGTTTCAAAGTACTGAGATCCTTTCAGCAGACCCTTCCTCCATTTGGGGCAGTCCTGAGCAGTAGTCTCCCATGAGTTAATGTCTGTGTTGCATTTTTTCAAGTTGGCCTTGAGTACACTCTTGAAGTGCTTTCTCTGCCCTCCTCTTGAGCATACATCCTTACTGAGCTGAGAGAATAAAACATGCCTTGAGAGTCTGGAGTTGGACATCCAGATGACATGGCCAGCCCAGCAAAGTTGATATTGGATGATCCTTGCCTCAATACTTGTGGTATTTGCTTGCAAGAGGACACTAATGTTGGCGCGTCTATCTTCGCACTGGGTTTGAAGGATCTTCTTCAGACAGAGTTTGGTGGTACTTCTGTAATGACTTGTGGGATCTCCTGTATGTTGTTAGTCTCAGCTCAGTACAGTAAGGTGGAGATCACAACTGCTTGATAAACCATGAGCTTGGTTTCAGATCTGATGTTGTGATCTTTGAACACCTGTTTCTTCAATTGTCCAAAGGTTGCACTTCTGCATTTAAGGCGATGTTGGATTTCTTCGTTGATGTCAGCCTTCCGAGAGACATGGTTTCTGTGGTATGGGAAGTACTTGGTGTTCTCCAGTCTCACTGTGAATCTGAATTACTGTTGATGGAGGACCTTTAGTCTTCTGAACGTTAAGCATTGGTCCCATTTTCTTGTATGTCTTGGTAAAGATGTTGACAACTGCCTGAATGTCTGCTTCCAAATGAGCACGTGCTACAGCATCATCAGCAAACTGGAGCTTGATGATTTGAAGTTGGAGTGAACTTGGTTTTGGCTTTGAGTCAGCTGAATTTAAACAGTTCACCATTTCATTTAGTAGTTCAGCTCCACTCTGACTGGAAGTTTGTTGGTGGTCAGGTGTAGCATCATGGTAAGAAATATTGAGAAGAGCATTGGAGTGATGACACAGCCTTGCTTAACTCCCATCTTAACCTCAAAGGGATGTGACAGATTTGTTACTGAGAACCACTGCTCACATACCGTCCTGGAGCAGGAAAAGAATGACGATTATTTCTGTGGCATCTATACTTCAGAAAGCTCCTCCGCAGCACTTTTCGAAGTCTTTCAAGAGGTCAAAGAAAACCATGTAGAGTGGTTTGTGTTCCTGGATTTTTCCCTGCAGCTGGTGAGCTGTGAAGATCATGTCAGTTGTGCCTCTTGATGCCCTAAACCCACAGAGATTTTGGGAGGAGTTCTTTACCAAGGGGAAGGGGATGGTTCAGGAGGGTTCTTGCAATGATCTTTCCTGTGGTAGACAGCAAGGCAATCTCTCTGATTTTCACTCAGACTTGTTTCCTTTCTTGAAAATTGTCACGATCATGATGTCCCTGAGATCATCTGGGATTTCCTTATCATTCCAAATCCTTAAAATGAGGGCATGGAGCTATGGTGTGAGCTCCTCTCCCCGCTGCTTGAAGATGAGCTGCCCCCCCCCCCTGCTGAAGATAGCATGCAGCCATAACAGTTGCATGGTAACAGTTCATACCCTATCTTATTTGATAACAATATATTTGTTAAATCTGTCTGTACCCAAAACAACACATTTTCAACACTTCGTTCCTTTCGGTGTAGTGCAAGTAAAAGATGAGGATTGAAATATGAGCATTTTGGACATCTTAACTCCTAAGTAATGAACTATGATGTCATGTTAAATATTCCAAAATGATTAACGAACACTGCACTTTTATCCCTGTATTAGCTAAGGAGAGTTTTAAGAATCACTGAAAGATGATACAGGATTTCTTTTTTGGTTTTCAATTTCTTAGTGGCCTATGATAAATGTGTAAAGAAAAATAGGTGGCATCATCAAGTGTTCATAATACATACATTTTTATGAGAAATAAATATTTCATTTTTTTTTAAAGGGAGAAGAAATTTTTCTAGATATGTTTGAAGATGAGTACCGGAGTATGACAGTAAGTAACTCGGAAACAGTGATGTGTTTGTTTCTTGAATTGGAATAAATGAATGCATTTGTCTTTAGTTGTGTGTTTTTGTTTGCTCTCAATACTGTGCGTGTGTATATGTAGCTCCTCTACCTAAAAATTGACAGGATTTCATTAACCCTCCCCTTCCCCCCAGGTATTATATGAAAAATCATATATGGAGATTACCTCTTATCCCTTAGGAACTGTGGCACTGCTTAACTGTAGAAACAAGTAGAAGGATTTTTCACATCCTACTTTCCTCTTCTTAGGAATATATAAAGTAGGAATAAATAACCAATAACTCTACTTTCAATGCAGGATTCCAGTTTGGGTAAGTACTTCTCTCCTTGAATAGGGAATGGAATCATAATGAGTAAACAGCACCTAAACGGGTACATCTCTTCTTTAAGTGTTAGAATCATAGAAAGTTAGGGTTGGGAGGGACCTCAGGAGGTCATGTAGTCCAACCCCCTGCTCAGAGCAGGACCATCCCCAAATAGATCATCCCAGCCAAAGCTTTGTCTAGCTGGGTCTTGAAAACCTCCAAGGATGGAGATTCCACCACCTCCCTAGGTAACCTGTTCCAGTGTTTTACTACCCTCTTAGTGAGAAAATTCTTCCTAATATGTAACCTAACCTTCCCTTGCTGCAACTTGAGACCTTGTTCTGTCATCTGTCACTGATGACAACAGTCTAGCACCATCCTCTTTAGAGCCACCCTTCTAGTAGTTAAAGGCTGCTATCAAATCCCCCTTCAGATTTAAATAAGCCTAGTCCCTGCAGCCTCTCCTCATAAATCATGTTTCCCAGCCCCTAAACCATTTTCATTGCCCTCTGCTGGACTCTCTCCAATTTGTCCACTTCTTTTCTGCAGTAGGGGGCCCAAAACTGAACACAGTACTCCACGTATGGCCTCACCAGTGCTGAATACAAGGGAATAATCACCAGGGATGCTGTTTTTTTTCTGATTTAAAATAATCCCCAATTTTGACTTTAAAAAAAAAAAGTAACCCCAAATCCACATTTTTTCCATGATTTAAATGAAACACCCAGTGTAAGCACTATAAATGAAACTGGGTATTTCATTTAAATCATGGAAAAATGTGAATTTGGGGTTACTTTTTTTTTTTTAACTGAAAATTGGGGATTGTTTTAAATCAGAGAAAACCAGGATCCCTGATGATCGCTTCCCTTGACCTGCTGTCAGTGCACCTACCAATGCAGTCTTCTTTGCAATGAGGGCACACTGTTGTCTCATATTCGGCTTATTGTCCACTGTAACCCTAGGTCCTCTTCTGCACTGCTCCTGGCCAGCCAGTCAGTCCCCAGCCTGTACTGCTGCAAGGGATTGTTCCGTCCTGTTATACTTCTTATGTAAAGCCAGCTCCAGAATCTTGACCAACTTGCCCATGAGTTAATCAAATCATCTGTAATTATCATCTGAGCAATAGCATTAATGGGAACTGATGTTACTATGCTTAACATTGGCTAGAGGAGAAAGTCCTCTTAAAGTGCAAACCTGATTTTGGAGAGAATTGATATTTAAGTAATTTAACATAGTTAATATTACTTAAATAGCTGCATTGTCTTTTTGTGTTGTTAAAACAGTGCTCCAGGCATCTTTGACTATGATCACTAATATTTTTCCCTGTTAGTAGCAGGGGGCTAAACAATTTGATAATTTGTATTTTAAAATGTAGAATTTCAGTTTTTGTTGCAGAAGGGGTGGGGGAGACTTTCAGGACGAACCTTAGAAAGAAGTCTGTTCTATGGAATATTGACCTAACTAATCTGAAATGTAAATCTCTAAAGCCAGTAATGTGGTTCTAATTTGTATGTTAAAAACAAACAAAAAGCAGTGCTGGGTGTTTCTGTTATTTACTTCTCTAATTTCATGTCATGAGCTGAGTACACAACTACACTTTTTTTTTTTAATTCTTTCAAATGCAATCTGAGAGCCAGATTCTTCTCTCCCATCAGTACTGGATGTAATCCTATTGATTTTGTTGGCACTGCTTGATTCTCATTAGTGGAATGAGGCCACTCTAGGATCATCCTTCTGTTCAGAGTTATCTCACTGGTACACTTCCAGGTTTGGAGCACAGGAGGAGGAGCAGCAGGTGACTGAAGCGTGCTTGGAAACATCTTGGCTGCTACATCACAGTAAAACTGTTCTCTCTGAGGAAGTACAATCTTTTGTAATGGAGGCTGTTGAGGTTTTATGAGTTTGTGCAACTCTGCCTTTAATGGGATTGCACATATGTAAATGATTTGTACGTGGTAAACAATTCCTTTTAAGTGGAAAGAGGAACTGAATCCAGTTTGCCCTGTGTGTGACTGGGCTAAGAGAAGTAAAAAGCTGCCATTGCATTAACCTCAGCAGATAGGATTTCAAATAGAGACTGAACCAGTATCTTGAGTACTGTGGTACCATTTCTCTACTTCAACTTGTCAAGTCAGAACCATAGAAACTATTAGCTTCTTTCTTTTGAACTCTGGTTGCTTTTATCAGTAAGACGAGCATGATCAGCTTGGTGTTCCCTTTTTATCATCAGGGTATCTAGTTCATCTTATCAGGACTTTGCATTGCTTATGGTTTCACATTCACAATAGCATTATCATTAATTTAGAATTCTGTATTTGTCTTGTGGTGTTAAATCCACCAGGCTTATTTGCTGAGCAACTTTAGTCTTAGGTGTGCATCTTGGCAATACTCAGATTGTGGCTGTTTGCAAAAAAACAAAAAAAAGTTATCAAAGCACCATAGGTTTTTGTACTGAAGTGGAATGTATTTATTATAATTCACGTGACTTTGTATATGTTGTCATGACTCTCTCTCTCTCTCTCTCTCTCTCTCTCTCTCTGGTCAACCTTAACCATTCATCTAGTTTCTGAGGAAGTCAGGCCCAAGTGTCATTAGTCTAGATTCCTAAGATGTATTACTTCTAAAGATGTAATTCTAAGCCAGGTCAGCTCTTTGTTTGCAATGAGGGAGGGTGTGGATTTCTAGAGAATTTATTTTGGGAAGACAGTGGATTATAGTGCTTAAATCCTTACATCTGTCAGCTCTGGTTTGTTTTGCCACATCTAGAGCAAGCCATCACAAAATCAATAGAACTACTTGCAGTCATTTTTTGACTACCTTGTGTTGTCCAGTACAATGCCTGCTTCCTTTTCTTCAGAACTCTTTGACATACTATCAGTGTATTCCAGGGTACCCAGAAATTAAATTGTAAATATATGGAGTTTGGGATTCTGTTAATCTAAGTTTTTTTTATCTTGACAATTGAGCAAATTAAGATTGCCACTGTTTAGACTTTGACTTAAACGATGCACCATATTGGGGGTTCTTGAAATACTCTATATGCTGGTTTTGTAGTTTGTATTAGAAGTAGAAGTTGTATTTGAAAGTAAAAGTGTCAACTTGATTGCCATATTGCATGTTAAACAAATTATTTCTACAGATTAAACCCATGAATGTAGAGTACCTGATGATGGATGCCTCCATTCTACTGCCTCCAACGGGGACACCACTAACTGGTATTGATTTTGTGAAAAGATTGCCATGTGGAGATGTGGAAAGAACACGAAGAGTGAGTAAGCCTATCTTTCCCCCATATTGAAATAATACAAAAGACCTTTCTAAAGAATCGGCAGCCTTCACCTTCCATGGACAAATATTTTTTACTTGAAGAACAGATTAAACAGTTAAAATTATTGTTGTTCTTGCACACTTGAAGTATTTTTCTACAAATAAATTGGCCTAGAAATAGCATTGTAAGATTCAAGATGGGAAAATCTCATCTCTGTCTCAGTTCATACCCTCCCCAGTGCACAAATGTTTTTCCTGCTGTATTTCTTGTACTGGCAGACTCAGGAGTCAGGAAATCAGGCAGGTTACTTAGCCTCCAGTGCCCCTGCTCACAGGAATGGGCCTGGCTGTCAGTCACCTAATGACCTCCAGCTGGTCCCATTTACCTGGGAGGACATGGCTGCTTACATACTCATTACCTGTCTGCCTACTCAACAGAATTTGCCTTATCTTAATCCTGGCTCCTAGCTCCAGCTTGAATCCTGACAGCCAGCTACTTTCTCCTGACTCCAGGCCAGATGCTTGGATCATGGCTTTAGTCCAATGATTACCCTTGCAGACAGCTGCCTGCTCTGGACCTGTTGCCTAGTGACTCTGGTCTGGATCCCTGCTTCCTGCTCCTAACTTCTCTGCCTTGTGGCTACATCTTAGTGATCACCTATGTCCCAGTCCCTTACAGATGTCAGCCTTCTGACTCGCGTGCTCTTGGTCATAGGAAGTTAGGGCTAGGAGGGACCTCGCAAGGTCATCTAGTCTAGCCCCTTGCTGAGGGTGGGATTTGCCCCGATTTAATCATCCCAGCTAAGTGTCTGTCCTGTCTACTTATGAAAATTTCTGGGGATGGAGATTCCACTGCTTTTGTAGGTAACTTGTTCCAGTGCTTGACCACCCTCAATCAGAAAGTTCCTCTTCATCTCCTTTCCTTTGTTGCAACTTGAAGCTATTGCTAGCAGTCCTGTCCCCTATGGCCACAGAGAACACTTCATCTGCATGCTCTCTATAATCACCCTTCAGGTATTTCCAAGACTTACCAGATTTCCCTCCTGATTTAGGACTGTAGTTTGAATCCTTGCTGCTTGACATTGCTAGCTCATGGCACTTCAGTACAGTGATTCTCAGCCAGGGTGCTGCAGTATCCTAGGGTGCTTCCAGGTACTTTGAAGGGTGCCATGAGCTATGAAGAGATAAGCAGATAAGCACAAGCTAAGTCTTGCCCCTTCCTGGATGATTTCCCCACTGCCCAGCCTCTCTGGAAGGAGGTAAGCACTGTAATACATAAACTAATTTTTGAAATTGGGTGCCACTGAATTCACAAAAGTTATCGGGGCACCTGAAGTCCAATGAAGGATGACTGGAGTTCAGTGAGAGGGTTGCCTTGAGTCCTAGAAGGTTGAGAACCACTGCTTTTAATGTCAGGCCCCAACCTCCCATATCTTGGTTTTTGCCTGACAGTAAGTTGGACTCATGGAATTGGGCTTTCACTATTTGACCTGGAAGTATCCAGGAATTAATGAATCTTAAGATTTTTCCAATAATCTGTTTAAATCTCTCCTTTGTTCATCTGTAATCATCTTATATGGAAATCAATCCTTTATTATTTGCATTGCAGTAGTTGCTTGAAGCTCTCTTGTAGTAGACACTTCATAGACAGCAAAAAACAGCCCTATAGGCTTCAGTTGTCAGGAAGCAAAGTCAGAGTCAGAGTCAGGGTCAGTTTCTGATGATGTGACAACAAGAGAAAGGAGAATCTTGAGAATGCTGCATAGTAGGAAATGGCAAGATCTGGGTGTTACAGGGAAAGCTGAGGCAAAGATGACAATTGGATTTCTGGCAGGGAAATCATTAGATTTCCCATGTTAAGTTAATGAGACCATCCACAAGGAGCTCCGAGGTAAAGGATTGGATTGGCAGTTACTTTTGCATCCTGGACACAAGATAACAGATGTTGAATGAATATCAGTATATGATGGAAAGTGGAATAAGAGGGAGAGTATTGAGTGACTGAGCTTGTTAAACTTCTCTCAGAACAAGTGAAAGGCAGGCTTGAAAATAGATAGGAGAATTGAGAGTTAACAGTCTTGAGTTCAGTCGTGTTAAAATATCAGTATGATTTAGAAGTGAGTAGAGAAGTCAGAGGGTGAGATTGTGAAAGTGGATGTCAGTGAGTGCATCTACACGAGACACTAAAAGTGCAGTAGATTAACTCAACTGCATGATGGCACATCATGGCTAAAGCCATGCTAATGCAGAGTAGAATTCGTCTACTGCACATCAGTGTCACCTAAAAGACATGCCAATGTTATATAGGTACTAAACTTAACGCACTGGAATTATGGCACATTAATTCATTGTATATGTGCCCAGTGAATGGAGAAATACTACTCTTTAAGAAGTAAGATAACTAGGAAGGACAGAGGAAATTATAGTAAAAAAAAAAAGTCTGCATAATTTTAGGATTCCAAACAAATTTTTCATTCATATTTAAATACGTTTATTAAGATAAGGAAGCCTTTAAAGGTCCTCAGGGGAAATTTTTATGTTGTTTTAATGAAAGCTGTTTTCATTCTACCAAAGATCACATTCATTAAATTACTTTTCCTTTGAAAATCACAATTTGAAAAAGTGCCCTTGGTACAAGCATTATAATACTGGGCTGTTGCCTTTGCAAGTGTTGAATTGATCATGATGCTAGAGAACCACACTTTCCTACTTAATACTTGAGATCTCGTTAGATGTGTGTGCATTTTGAGGGCATGTTTACTTCTAAAGTAAAACAACCATTTCCAAGAATGTTATAAATATACTTTGTCTATCGATGCTGATTCTAAATATTTCATTTAAGTTTCATAGCAACATGGTTTGTATTTTATCACATTGAACAGTATCATTCTTAGAAAGCAAAAAAACCCACCCCAGTTTCCTAGAATTCAGTTTCCTCTGAGGTATTTGAGATTAATATAAGCAATACTTCATTGAAATGTGTTAGCATTCTCTCTTAGTGTCATGCTCTGAACATCATCTAAATAAGAGATTAAAATGTTCAAAAATAGGTGTGTTAAATATCTTAGAGTTCTGCTTCACAATCTCTTTTCATAACAAATTAACATTGTCTCTCTTGCTCTCTCCTGTACAGTGTAGAGGGGTTAAAATTCTCCTTAAAGCCTGGCCCTTCAGTTTAGGGTACCAGAATTTCAACTTCCAGGAACAGAATAATCAGTAGTTCAGCTTCTCCTAATGGCTACTTTTATATAACTTTTTTTTACATGTTGTTTTTGTTCAGTGTGGGCACTTGACTTCAGCTTTGCTTTGTTCTGTCTCCTCTTAGCTGAGGAATCGCCACTGTTTTTCAGAACCATCAGAAGTGAAATAAGGCTCTGCTGCTACAAGCCATTAAGGCTGAGGCTTGAGGCTTCAAGTCAGAGCCTTTTTCCTGCTGTGCTAGGCACAACTTTGCCATAGGAAATCTCAAGCAGAAACAAGGTTTCCTGAAGAGCTGAAGACTCTTGAGATTATATTTTGCTCATTAAGGATATGAATTGTTGCCTTATGAAGAAAATTGCAAGTAGGCTATGAAAGATGAGGTTTAAAAACCTTTCTCCTTTATGTTCTCACCTGAAGAAGAGCTTTTATCTTGTACTGACATGGCATCAAAGCTCTGGGCCTGGCTCATTGCCCCTTTCCAATTCTGCAGCATATTTAGGCATCTTACACCTGAAACTCTTTCCAAGGTAAAGGCAGTTGTGTGTCTAGCTCTCAGCCCATAGGTTCTCTTCCTGCCGGGAAAAATAAGCTTGATCTGAAAAGCAAGAAGGGTCTCTCCATTCCTCAGATGCTGCCTCCATAAATATTCAAGAGTGCTAACCAGCTTAAAAGAGAAAGCAATGAAGCAGGCAGGCATTTTTTCAGGGCCATCTACAGCTTGTTTTTATCACTTGCTGCTCTAGAAAACCTTAGTGGCCAATTCTTCTGGTTTCAGATTTAAGATCTATGAGTACAACATAGACCTGCTTCAGACTCATTGTCTTTGGAGATTAAAAAATAGCACAAGATCCCTCCAACATGCTAATCCACCTGTAATGGAGTAATTTCTAAAATCCAAATACAGAAGAATCTGCAATCTTCTGCTCTCCTTGCCAAACCAGATAGAGGCAGACACTTGTAGAGACCTATTCATAGCAATCTGTACATGTAGAAACCACTTTCAGAACTCATAAATGAATGGCAAGTCCCAAACGAAAAGTCGTATGTTAAATGGAATGAGCATTTCTGCCACCTCTGCCGTCTGACACCCCCCCCCGCCCCCTTGCAAAGAACAAACTAGGAAGACAGCCTTCAGCTATTAATGGGAGTAGGTCAAGTGCATAAACTGGATGTTCGGTTTGAAATGTGTTTTTTACCAGAAAGCAGCCCCTGTTCAAGGATGCACCCTTACTCCCTACAGCCCTGGCCCCTCATCGTGCCCCACAGCCCCTGGGAACCCAACATGTAGGTCCAAGTACCCACCCCCTTTCAGGCACCCAAAGTCTAAGGTCTTAATTCATAATGTCTAAGGTTCAGCATGCTGTTGATTTTCATTGAACTTGTGTTCAGGAGAAAAAAGCAGAAAAGTGAAAATACCCCTAGCCATAGGTCACCCACTCCTGGATCCGCAAATCCTTCATTTCCACCCCCCGGTTTGGCTACTGCAAGGCATGCTGGGCTGAGTGCTCACCCCCACTGCTAGTTAAGAACAATTCAAAACATTTCAGTGAATTTGAAATGCCTCCAACTGTTAAAACATTTGGGTGCCTTAAAGCTGCTAAAATTGGTATTCGAGGTAAAGTTTCAGAAATTGGTTATTCTGTAGACTCGGGCCAAAACTTAGGTTTTGCCTTTTCCTATATGTTAATTCTATCTTGAGCCATGTGTAGATGAAACGGGAGGTGTGTGTGCATGACACTTTAAAGCGGGCTAAATGTTTTTGCACCGCTTCAATGGTGTCAGTGTTTGCACGCCTCAGTGGCATATTGTGCATTAAATGACTTGAGGCGCAGCAAACTAAAACTCTTCAAGGGAGTTTTAGTTTGCTGCACCTACAGCCATGGAGCAAAGCACCGGGCTCTGTGCAGCTCCATGGTTCTGCCGGAAGCCCTGCTTGCAGCCTGGCAGCAGCCCAAAAAAGCAGCTTCACCCAAGAAAAGCAGTGAGCCTGATCTTTTTTGTTTCTCTCCATGTCCCCCCCCCCCCCACACCGCCTGAGCTGCAAGAGTTGCCTGGTGCTTCCCTCTGCAGCTGCAGTGTACCCCTGGGACCGCCCAAGCTGGATGCCTGTGGGTGGGTGCTGCCTGGGGGGGCATGAGAGGGGGGAGGTGCTGCCTCAGAGAGAAGCATAAGAACCTCCCTCCCCCCGCAGCCCAGGGACCACTCCGCCTGCCAGCAGCTTGCCTTTCCCTCCCTGCTGGAGAGGCAGGTAAGTCAGCGGGCTGTGTGCATGACTCAGGTAATCAGCCGTAAATTGAAGCAGTGTTTTTTTTAAAACCCACCTCTTCAGTTTAGGGCCCCCGTTTTGTCTACACACTCCCTCGGAGGTTTAGTTTTGACATAGTTCTGATCTTGCCTAGTTCTAATGGCTGCTATCACTTGCTAATGATGCAAGTGTAAATCATCCAGCATTTACACTTGCAACATTAGCATTTACACTTTTCAAAATAAGAGCAGAATAGAAACTTCCTCAGAAACAGAATATTTGGTCTTGAGCAGGAGATATTGAAGCAACAAATATACAGTTACTGTGATTTGAAACATTTGTTTTAGCAGTTAAACTCTTGGGATTGGAATGAATCTGAAGAGAAAGTTCCTTGTTTCTGTGGCAAGGGTCAGAGTGAGTCACATCCCATACACCATGTTCACAGTTTAAAAGATGCATTCAAGTTTGGTTTTATTTATTTATTTATTTATTTATATATATTATTCACTTATTAACCTTACTGCATGTTTCACTGTCAGATGAGCATTCTTCTGCTTAACTGCAGCCTAATGGTAAATATTTTGTGGAATTTTAGGGGGGGGGTACCATTTTTAGATATGCCATCATAAGTGAACTATGTAAATACTTTTCTTGGAAAGAGATGAGGTTTTCCATCACTTAATTTTTTAGGGATTATTGGTTGTTGTTGTAGGTAAAGAAATTTAATTTGCAAATTAGAATTAAGCAATTCAGACTAGACATCAGGAGGCGCTAGTTCACAGTCAGGGCAGCTAGGATCTGGAACCAACTTCCAAGAGAAGTGGTGCTGGCTCCTACCCTGGGGGTCTTTAAGAGGAGGCTAAATGAACACCTTGCTGGGGTCATTTGACCCCAGTGCTCTTTCCTGCCACAGCAGGGGGTCGGACTTGATGATCTGTCAAGGTCCCTTCTGACCCTACAGACTATGAAACTATGAATTTGGATTATATACTGACTATATTGTAACTGCTTAAAATTAAAACAAATAGCTTAGCTTTATTTTGCAATAAATTTCTTTGGCATGTAAGATGCTTCTTTCTCTCTGTGGCAAGTCTGAAGTACTCATTTTAATTCTTAACAGTGTAGAAAACATTATTTTAAAGGTGCCTTACAAGTTTTGGAGAAAACCCCCCACCTTTTTGTGTCCATGTTCATGGTACTTATTGCTAAGGGTAGTCATGTTGGGTTTAAGCTTTCTTCTACTTGCATATACTTTAGAAACAACAATGGCATAAGCACAGTCTGTCTTTCTTAACTGGATGATTATTTGGGAGATTTTGGTTTGTACTGTGACCTCCATGCTTTAATCCAAACAACAGCATGTAGAACAGGGTTGAGCAAAACACGGTTTGTGAGCTGAATTTGGCCCTTTGAGGGGCTTTATTCAGCCCACGATGGGTCTATTGGTCTCACCTGGCCCAGGCAGTGCCTGCTTGTGGTGCGTCTTGCTGCCTCCTGTACACACAGTGGGGCTAGGGTGGCTCGGCAGCTAAACTGCCTTTCTAGGCAGCACAGGAGGCGGCCCGGGGCCCATAGTACCAGAGGGGACCCATGTGTACAGCTCTGACCCAGTATGTCCCACTCCTGCTCCAGGCTCGCCAGTGCTGAGCAGTGGCAGCAGCAGCAGCAGCAGTGGCTGGACAGAAATTGTTCCTCAGCATGAGGGAAAAGTGGTCCCTTCCCTTGCTGCTGCCCAGGGGCAGCAGTGGCAGTGCAGAGCTGATGCAGGGCAGCCCAGCATGGGCTCTGGGTGGCTTTAGCAGGAAGGGCTCACCAGCGGCGAGGGGAAGGGGCTGCTTTTGCCCCATTCCAGGGACCAGTTTCTGCCCAGCTGCAGCTGCTGCTCAGCACTGGCAGGTCTGGAGCAGGCACTAGGCATGTTGGGTTGGGGCTCTGTGCATGATCCTGTGCCAGTACTATGGAGCTGGGGCCAGCGGTGATGGCAGCTGGAAGGAGCCACCACCGCCCGGGCTGTCTAGAAAAGCAGTCAGGCCGTGAAGCCACCCCAGCCACATTGAGTGCCCAGGGGGTGGCAGGAAGCACCATGGGTGGGTGGTGCACAGCAGGCACAGGGTGGGCTGGGGTCAGAGCTGTGCACATGGGTTCTGACTGGTCTACTACCTCCAGGGTGAGTCCAGAGCAGGGGAGGGGTGGGGCTGGAACTGCACACTGTTGGCGGTGACAGGGAGGCACCACAGGACATGCAGGCTTCAGGCTGTTGCGGGGCGGGTGCTGACTGGCTCAGGGTGACGTGTGTGGGGGCTCCCATGCACACCCCACCATACCCATAAACCGTCCCCTGCAAACCCCACAACCACACCCTCCCCCCCACACAGTCACACACCTGTGCACCTCTGGGGGAGCCTTGCTCACTGCTACATGCACACACCCTACCATGCACATGTGCACACACACACACACACCCTCCACATTCCCCATAGGCCCCTACAAATCCTATCCCTACCCACACAACACCCCCCCC
>NW_005841838.1:3809742-3812082 GCF_000455745.1 Alligator sinensis
CCCCCTATACCTACCCATCTACATCCATCCCCCACATACATACACACACATCCACACACTCCCACAGCCCCCCACAAACTCCATACCCACCCACCCATACTCCCCCCCCCCACAATATACAAGAGTAAGTCTTCATTTTGAGCTATTATGCAGTCACTTCTTTATACACAATGCAAACACAAACAAATCAAACAATACTGTTTAAAATAACATTAAAATATACTAAAAATCAGACATCTATAATAACATCTAATTTGGGTTTTTTCTGGTTCCAAGTTGGTAAACTGCCTTCCCAAAAGGAGTACTTCCAGGGCAAGGGTAAGGACTTCTGGTGGCAAAGGTCAGGGGTTAAGGGGCGGGACTTCCAGTCCCAAGAGGGTGACTAGGGCGTGAGGCACCTGTCAAGGGGCAGGGCTACTCTTGTGGCCCTAGACAGCTCACCAAAACACATTAAGCTGCCCTCCAGCTGAAATAATTGCCCACCTCGGTGTAGAATCTGTTAAAACAGGCATTCACTATTGCCAAAATAGGTATAAACTTAAATAGTTTGCTTTTTACTATCTCTCCTTTCCCTTTCAGTTGTTACATGTTGCTTCTGCAGTTTCATGCTTTGCATGTATGGCTTTGAAAAACAACAGCCCATCTGAAATAAATTAAAGAAACTGCTCTGTCATCATAATGAAGGCCCTTTGACCTCTCTCTTGGGTTTTTGGCATCAAACAGTGGAGTAAATAACATAAAGACAGCATATAATGGTACCTTCTCTCTTGTCCCTTGTCGCTTGTGACACTTGAGGTCGAGGGAATTTTTGCATTGAAAATTTGAGACACTTTATGCCTCTTGCATCTCCCCAATAGAAAACAGTGTTTTTGTTTTTAAACTATAATGCAAATATGATTTTGGGCCAGCTCTAGCGTGGGTATAGTATTTCGCATTAGAGGTAAAGTGCATTCATCCTATTTGGAAAATGCATGCAGAACTAATTAACACTGTTTTTGTTTAGCTTCTACCACCTTTCAAAACCAGTTCATCTAACACAGTGGTTCTCAACCTTTTCAGACTCAAGGTACCCCTCTGATTTTAGCTTTTACTCATTTTTTTGACTACAGTAAAATAGAGTAATTCTTTTGTTGTAAAGAACTTGGAGCTCTACAGATCACAATGTATTTGACACTTTGGATTTCTTTTTGAAATCTCTGGATTTATCTTGTGAATTGTTCATGGATGTTTGCATGCCCAACGGAGCTAATATCCCTTAAAGATCTTACAGCACCCTAGTTGAGAATCAGTTGTATAACAGTTTCATTTTGCCTTCTAAAATTTTTCTCTGAAGTGGTGTTTCTGAGGGTGAATGAGTGTCAGTCATAACATATTGTAACTCTTTGCCTGCATATCTAGTGTTAGTTCTTTCCTTGACTTAATGTCAGAAAAGATTATTTTCTTTAGGTTTGGGAACCCTTCAAAAGTAACATTCTCACCATTCATTTTGTATGCTCTGAATGCATTTTCAGACTTTCCATCAGGCTAACCCAAGTAAAATGCACTGTATTCTAGATTAGTGGTCAGCAGTATCAGGCTCACAGAACTGGAGGACTTGGCTGGGGTTTAAAAAAAATGCCTTTTGCAATGTCTATGGGGAATGTAGAGCAAAATAACTTCCACTTGCTATACTATCAGAGTATGATTTTGGCTTCACTTTTTGTGTTGAAGAAGCAGAAAACGGGGGGTGAAATAGGATCCTAAAGTATACCATTTAAATTAAATAATAAAATCAACTTTTGTTCCTTGATATACTCTTAAACTAAAACTTGAGTAAAATGATACAATTTGTCTCTAATCCAGATTCAACAAGAATGCTGTTTTTGCTGGTCGGATACAAAGGGCTTACAGGTTCCCCTAGCTGTGGGGTATACTTGCCAGAGTGACTACCTTACAGCCTAGGATGGGTGGGCAAAATACGGCCCTGTGGCCTGCGAGACCATTCTATCCGGCTTGTGGGGCCCCTAAAAATGTTTTGAAAATTTTAAAATTTATCTGTCCTTGGTTCCTGTCAAAGATGATAGGACCCAAGGGAAGCCCAGCGGGCTCCTGCAACAGCCAGGCCTGCCTGGCCCCACCCCTGCCCCCCCAGCAGGGGCTTCTGGCCTGGGACCACGTGGCTGCACTGGCACCAGAACCTCAGGTAAGGGGGGGTGGGGAAGGGCAGAGGACGAGCTTGTGCAGTGTGGAGAAAAAGGGCCCCTTGCCTGCCCTGTGGCTGGTGTTCCCTGCTGCAGCAGCTCGCAGCCCACGTGGGGCTGTCCTGAGCAGGCACAGGCAGCCCCATGCAGACTGTGAGCG
>NW_005841838.1:3812428-3851367 GCF_000455745.1 Alligator sinensis
AGCCACGGGGCAGGCGAGGAGCTGCTTTTCCCCACGTACCGCACCAGCTCCTTCCCTGCTGTGGAGCAGGGGGGCAGGGCTATGCGCTTCCCCCTGACCTGTACCGCGGGGCTGGGGGGGCACTGGGAGTGAGCAGGTGCAGGAGCACAGGGCCAGCGCCAGCAGGGCCCAGAGCAGGGTGGCAGGGGTACAGGGTCCCGGCTGGCAGGGACTCTATGGAGCCGGGCCAGCTCCCCCCTCTCCCTGCTGGTGTAGCCCAGCCCGGCTCCACAGACCCCTGCCAGCCTGTGCCCCGCTCTGGGCCCCACTGGCCCTGGCCCTGGGATGTTGGGCCCAAGATGACGAACAGGGGGCGGGGCTCCTGTCAAGGAGCAGGGCTACCCATAGGGCCCTCAACAGCTTGCCAAAACTGGGTAAGCGGCCCTCCGCCTGAAATAATTGCCTGCCCCTGGCCTAGGACTTGAAGTTTTTAAGCTTTCTGGGTCTCTGGCATATGACTTCTTTAAGAGTTTTTGTTTGGAATTGGCAGGAGTTAGAACCGAAGCTAAGGGTGCCTGTTGCACATGCTCTGGAGTGGGAGTGGGGAGGGCACTTTAATTAGAGTGGCACTTGGGACTTGTTTATTCAGTATCCCACACTTCAAAATGGCGGCGGGGCCGCTTTTACTAAAACTTGTTTGACGAGCTTTAGTTAAAGTGCCCCCACTGCCATTTTGAAATGTGGGACACAGTATACATGAGAGACCGCAGCACACTGGAACATTCTGATTGGAAAGCTCCAGTTAATCGAGTCTGCTCCAACATGTTCTAATCGGAACGTGTTGGAACACATGTATAGGCACCCTAAGACTTCTCAATGAAAAACATTAGGCTCAGGGAGTCAGAAGTTTTCTGACGGAAAAAATGCCATTTATCTCTGGTTACTCTAGTGGTCTTTGATACAAAGTATGGGAACCTGCATTTTCTGTCTCCAAGTGCCAGTCCACAACTTTGCTTTTATTTGTCTTTCGTGCATCACCTAAAATTTAAAAAAAATCCATAAACCAAAATTGAAGTTTTCTAATTTGCATCCCTGTTTGAAATACTTAATGTCACCTGCCTCATTATTCTAGGTTGTAGAAGCGTACCTTTTGTTCTCTGCCACTATATGTAGAATCTCTGGCGTCTCTCTCTTTCTGGGTGGTGACAAACAAGTATGCTAAGATACTTTCTCAGTTTAAACAGTAAACAAAGTACATTTAAGTAGGGCCAAAGGTATGGTAAGATTGTATGTTTTTTATAAGACTCTTTTTAGACTCTGAATACTTTTTCTTCAGGCTTAAATATCTTCAAAATAGTGCAGCAGCTATTCTAAACAATGTTTTATTTTTAATTTCTTTAGGCGATCAGAGTTTTCTTCATGCTGCGTTCATTGTCACTGCATCTGAGAGATGAACCAGAAACACAGTTACCACTGACAAGGGAGGAAGATCTAATAAAAACAGATGATGTTCTGGACTTGAGTAAGTAGCTTTTCCCTCCACACACTAATATCTGTTATAGAAATTGTCTGCCTTTTCTGAGGAACTGACAAGGGAAACTGGTAGTTGTTTAAGCATCTGTGTGATGAGGGCAGTCTTTTTACTAAACTTAGTTTTGGAAATTGGTTAGATTGGGAATATGTCTTCGGCCTGGTAGTCTTTTTTAAAAAGTATTTAAAGATCCCTTGGATATTTTGCTAGGCATTCTGGTAGCTGTAATATTTGAGTGGTCTGTCTTGTCACAGTTTGCTTTATTCTTAACTACCTCATTCTTACCTCCCTTTTTGCTCTGCTTATTCACCTTCAACTCCTGTGAAATATATATGCATGCTTTTAGGCTTCAGACAGAAGTTAAGGGGTGGTAGAGGAATGAAATTTAGCACCAACATCCTTTACACATCCCCTGTATTCTTAAGGGCAACTTGGAAGGTTTTTAGCCAGTAATGCAACACAGTTCTAAATTTAATGAAAACTGCAGAACATGTTAGGGGGTTGATAGCTTACAAATGTATAGTAATAGAAACATTTGATACTACATTTACTGTAATAAAAGTTAAAAGACCTTATCACTTTTAATTGATTACAGATAGTCATTTGAATACTTGTTTCATTGTTCAGACATTACCTTAGTAAGAATTTACAAGTAGTGTGTCCGTTTAGCATGGTTAGCGAGCATTAATTGCCTCTTGGCCATTCAGCTGGGGGGCGGGAGCCGGAGTGCTGCTGTACCACAAACTTCTGCCACAATTTAGGTAGGTTCCTAAATATGATTTAATACATTGCAACATGTCATTACTGAGGCCTTTTCAAGTCCCAGCCAGCAGGGCTGTGCGAAATGGCTATGTTTAGATTCAGTTTTAGATTTGGCCGTTTTGGAGGGACAATGATTCATTTCAATGTTTCAGATCACTGTTCCGTTTTGGTTTGATGTTGTTTCGGTGATTCAGCCATAGGTTATAATGGGAAATCACTAAAATGCCTGTAACTTTGTCATTTCTTGCCTGATTCAGATGAAAATTGCAGGGATGGTAGCCCATTCTAAGGGCATGAACTCTGCCAAGTTTCAAGAAGATATAGGTGCAGGGGTTTCTGTGAAACTGCATCTCAAACTGTTCAAAGCAAAACTTGTATCGCTTGCTGGCAGTAACAGCATGCTGTCATCCTACCTGCCGATTTGGGGGCCTGTGCCCCCCGGGAGGGCTGTGGCAGACTCCTCCCAGGGGGCGCGGGCCCTTGGGTCTGTGCGCAGGATGACAGCAGGCTGCCATCCCTCCTCCAGAGCGCTGGGATTGGAATTGACCTCAGGGAGAGATCGCAGACACTGGCCAGCTACAGGTGTCAATATCAGAACAGATATTGCACAGGCTTTTTTCCACAGTTGCCACCTCGCCCCATGGCAGAAGCCAAGCCAGAGGGAGGGCGGGCTTCTGGGTCTGCGCAAGGTCGGGGCAGGGTCCCCGAGCTGGCCTTTCTCTCCTGCTGCAGCAACCTGGGCGGTGGGGGAGGGGGTCATGAGAAGGGAGGCATTCCCACCCCCCTTCCTCCTCTTAGTTTCTGTTTCCCTGCAAGCCCAGCTTTAAAACTATGAATTTTTCCAAAACGTTTCAGATGTTGTGGTTTGGTTTGGTTTCGGAGATGTTTCAGAGCTTTCTGTTTCGTTTTGGATTTGGTGTTTCGGGTGCCAAAATGGGCCGAAACACCTCCAAAACAAAAGAGCTGCTAAAGTTTTGCACAGCCCTACCAGCCAGTGCGTGAACTCTTCCCTTATCAATACAATATAATAAACAATAGAAACCTGAGACTGAATTTCCATTTGACACTTTATGGTTTTAGTATTGCAACCCCTACCTGGCATTGGAAAAACAACTGTTCTGGGAAAGTTTCAGCATTATCTAAAGTGCTGTAACAGTGTTTTCAAAAAGCACTTTTAGCACACTTTGTCTGCTGATGTACCCAGTATGCTGGTTACCAGAATGAAGGAAAGTCTTTAAACCTCCAGCTACATAACACTTTTCATTGATTTCCAGAGCTTGACAACAGCACTGTGTGTTTTTTATTCAGAAAGTTCTTCAAAAAATGGAATGTTAAATGCTATTTATTACTAGTGTTACAAACAGCTTGGGTATGACCCTTGGACACATCACCCTTGTGATATAATAATTTTAAAGCAAAATATGAGTTGAGTAAAGAAGTTCTTGATGTCTTTGAGCTTGGTTATATTTTTTACAAAATCAGAAAAAGAAAATTCCTTAAGCTATTGGTTTCTTATGGGCTGAATTGGTGCAGACTCTTCTGCTTTAGCTACATTGTTCTTCAAGGTAAATGTTATATTTATGAATATATTGATTAATATGAAGGTGTAATCCTCACTGGTCTGATCTAATATTGCAAGTAATTATAACCTAAAGTGGCAGCTAGAATATTAGATAGATGGTTTTTAAATTTCAATTAAAACCACATTACTTAATTTTTTTGTAAGTAAATCTATCTTTGATATGGAGGTGCATGGACCTGAGTGCACCTGCTCTGTAATAATGGATGTTCAACGTTTTGACTACATTTTGTTTAATTTTGATGGCAAAACAAGAGTAAGAGGTTTGAGAAGGGGCAAGATGCTGTTCTAGCAGTTAGCCGACTGAATTATGTAATAAATAGTAAAAAATGTGCAAGTTATTGGCAAGTTGACATGTTTTTAGGGTTTGGGTGCAGAGCGTGGGCGGGGTGTGTGTGTAATCTCTACAGAAGCTGAACTTAACTTCGATACCAGGCTGGCGCTCAGAGATGATCCCAGCTTAAGTTAACTTCAGTGGGTGAGATGATCCCAGAGAAGCATACACTTCTTAATGTCCTATTTCATTGCACTTGAGTTGTGTTCAGTAACCTAGTTGACTGCATTGTTTGGCTTCTGGTAAATTAATGAGAGTAGTTCATGTCAAATGCATCATGAAAGTATAACCCATTTGGTCTGTATTCATGAGCTATTTTGCCATAAGTGTGTACCTTACTATTGGGGTAATATGATTTCTGTTCTCATAGCTGGTACAATTTCCCATAATTCTTGTCAGATATACTTGAGTGCAGAAAATCCTGCACTGCTCGTATAGCTGGCTAGTTAGTGTTGTCTGACCAGTGAGATCAGTCTATCTGTGTGTGCGCCTGGTGTGTGTACATACAAATTAGATGTGCACTTTAAAACCAATTAAAAGAATGTATTTTGCTTTTTTCTTTTAATTGTAGATGGCAATAATTTAATCCGAGATGCACTAAAAATAACATTATCTATTTTGTGCGTGTTTAAAAACAAGCGTGTTTTATTTTAAATGTTACTAAAATTTTTAAATCCAGAAATGGGTTTTTCTCTAACATGCCTAACTCTCTATTTAAAAAGTTTTGAATTTTCCCAGATAAAATGCAAGAAGTACACAATTAATAGTTGTCAGGTGGCCAGATTGAAAACAGAATTGTACTTGGATTACGTTGAATTGCACTGGTGACCCTCTAAGAGAATGAAAGCACAGAATTAACATAATTTCCTGTTTCTTATGAGTTACGTTTTTGTTCTGCTGCTGGCTTTTTTAGAGACTGAAGTAGACTAATAACATGCTATTTCTGCAGTGGGAAACTATAGTTGTTAAACTAACTGGAAATAAATCTTGACGTGACTGTCAATTTTTTTTTCTGTTCAAGTGTGTGTTCTTAAAGTAAATCAAATCACAATATTCTTTCCCACTTATAAAGTGGGCTGATGTAGTTGTTTCCTGCATATTGATTATTTGATTGGTACCTGTCTCCTGCAATTTTTTTATTTTCAGTAATGCTCATTGACGTGGTTTAATGTGTATTCCTGTAATCTTCCCGATTTACAAAACACTCATAATCAGGTTGTGGAACAGTATATTAGAATTACAATAAATTGTACAATAAATATGTTGTTTTATTTCAATATTTTTGTGTTTGGAGCTGAATTTTATATTTTCATCAGTTTGGTTTTTTTTAATCTGATACTCTAAATTCAAATTTTTTTGGTCTCTGTAGAATAACTGCTGATTCTGGGTTTTTGTTTGTTTTTTTTACTTGAGATAGAGAAACAACTAAAATCTAACCCAGTTTGCATCTTTTGTCAGTAGTTTCTTGGTGGGGTCTCTTGTATTGTCCAAACACATAATATACAGTGATCCATCTGATGCAATGAGTGCTTATGAAATATTTTTCAAGGTGCAGGTAAGATTAATATTTACCTCTTAGCTAGGTATGTTTATCTGTAAATTTGGTACATGTAAACACAGTGCTAGGCAGTAGAGTGGTATTGCCAGCCTTTGAAACTTTAAAAATCAGGCATTTGGGCACATTTCCCTCCCCTGCCTGCTGCTGCTGTAACAGGGGTAGGGAGGGAGGAATCTCCAGAGCTGCTCCTGCCTGCTGCAGCTGAATACCTTGGGGAGCTGGGCTTAGCCAGGGACAGCAGCAGGTGGGTCCCTTCTTCCTGCCCAGCTCCCCAAGTGTTTCATGCTTGCTTCCAGCCCAGGAACAAGGTGTTGGGGGAAAGGAACCTGCCTCCTGCTGCTGCTCTCTCTAGATCTGCCTGCCTCCACATGCGGCTTGGCTGGAGCTGGACAGGAGTGGCTGTGAAGTACACGGGGAATGTACAGCTGAGCATAGGGGTGGAAGGGGGAAGGGAAGATTCTTTACATACTTGAAGGACTTAAAAATCCCCCCCTGCTGTTCCTGTGACTCAGTCTTCCTGCCCTGATTGGTGGGGAGGGGGAGAGGAAATTGGGAATTGGGGTTTAGCTATCCCAGCAGCACAAGCTGTTGCTTCTGTACCCTGCTTTCCAAAATCCTGGATCCACCCATGGTTACTGGTGATGTTGCTGGGTCATGTTAAGCCTTGTTTTTTTTTATGTTGCTTTTTCCCTCTCCCCTTGTTCTTTGCTCTTTTTTGCTTGTGCCTGTAACAGCTTTAAAAATATTGAGTAGATGGCAACCTTGGAGATGAGGATAATGGTCAAGGAAAAACCTAACGTCAGGAAACAGGAGATTAGCTTTGCAGCCAGAAATGTCTCAAACTATAACTACTTTTTGCTCTCAGGTATTGCAAACTGAAAGTTAAAAAGTAAAAAAGTAACAGACATAGTTGTCCTCATTCACCAGTAGTGGTTTATAATGTACTTCATATTTATTAGATTTTTTTCCCCCAACAGTGAAGTCTCTGTTTCCCCTTTCTAAAAAACACACATATGATTCTGCTATCTCTGGTTGTGATTAAAGGGCATGTTTAGAGCTAAACACTGAGACATTAACATTACTGTTTTGACATCTATAGACACAGCATTCTGGGATCTCCACCCACAACTGTCATTTAGTTTTTGATTACCTTGTGTAATGTGTGACTCGGGACTAGAGAAATCTACAAACTATTAAGCGTCTGCATCTTCTAGTAAAATGAGAGGGAGCAGAGGATCTTAAGCCCTTCTTGGCTCATCTTAATTACTGTATTTACTTTAATATAAGATGACCCTGAATATAAGTGACCACTCAATAATTAGATTCTGTACGTGGAATCCAGGTAGAAAATCAAATTATTGGAGGTTGTCCTTGAATTTTTCCCCCCCGCTGCTGCTGCTGCTGCTGCTGCTGCTGCTGCTGCTGCAGCAGCAGCAGGAAAAATAAGTCTTGCCACTCCCTCCAATTTTTCCCTGCAGTTCCTCCTTCCTTTCCTGCACTGTCCCTGAGCACGTGGGGGTTAGGGGCAAATCTGAAAACATTAATCTTGAATTAAATATACCTGTAATAATTTGTATAAAATTACTACAAGAACACCTGGTTCCAATCATCGGGGGGTGCTAATTACCACATGGATCCTTTGGAGGAGCAGAGTGGTATCTAGAGTGTACACATGATTGGAACTAAGTGTTCTTGTAGTAATTTGCATAAAATTACTATAATACCCATAGACTTGGTTCATAAAAAAATTGATGTATTTTTTGCCTTTTTTGGAAACTGCTGCAAGTTTTAGCACAGGTAAGCCATAAAAACCAAAAGGTTCATGCTTTACCATATAGTTCATTGGTCTAGGCCCTAGCAGAGATAAAATCCTTTCAGGCCATAGTGACCCCAGAGATCAGCACTGCACAGTATGTGTGTATCCCCCACAAAGTGTCCATGTGCCCAGTGACCCCTGTCTGGGCTGCAGGGTCAGATGAGTTTGACACCCCTGGTTTAGACCAGCTATAAAAGACAAGGAGCCAAAATACTTAGATCCACTTAAACAGAGATCCTACCATGCTACCAGTTTGTAGTTCAGATCAAACTCTCCTTGCTGGATACAGTATCCTCATATATCTCTGCCAAGAGAGCTGAAGAAATCCTTTCTAGCCCTCATCTCAGGAGGGCAGGTAGTGGGGGGGAAAAATGTCTTCAAGTGGCTCTATATGGTGTTGATATGGTCTCACTATTGGTACAACAGCTATGAAATATTCCCCCAGGCTGAAGGGATTCAACTTTGCTAAGGTGGCTCTATATTGAGGTATCTGCCCCACTTCCACCCAGACACACAATCTTGACTCTCTTGGTTCCCTTGCACTGGCATATCAATATTTGGAATAGCCCAAAAAACATCAACAGTTTAAGTACAAGCACTCTTCCTTTGCATTATCTGCCTCTCAACATGCATTGGACATCATATGGTTGAGAAATACTTATAGACTCCTTTGGTGCCTTCCTCCTTTCAACAATAGTGTGTCTGGTTTCCAGTCCACGTGGTCTCAAACTAGCTTATGCTAGTGGGTTCTGAACGCCATTGCAACTGGCCATACCATCTGATTCAGTTGCCACCTACTCCAGGTCCCCTTTTCCTGTGCCTTTCTTATTGAATTTTGCTACAGCAGGAAGTACCGTCCAGGGAGGGATTCTATAGCAGTTACTTTATGGTTCCAAAGCGGAAGATACGGTGGGACCCTTGGAGGTCAGGAAGCTTGACACCCAAGTTACAAGTTCAGATTCCAAATGGTTTATGCTAGCAGCTGTTTCCTTCTACCTACAGGAGAAGGACAAGCCACACCTCTAAACTTACTGGATTCCTCCTTTCACATTGTTATTGTACCTTCACAAAGAAAATACCTCCAGTTCGTAGCAAGCCAGGACCAGTACATGTTCCTCTTATTTCACCTCTCAGTGGTCATCAGTGTCTTTAAATGTATTAACATTCATTGAAAATTAGAAATCTTGTTATCCAATGTACAATCCTCACTTTTTAAAAACTTTTTTTGCCAAGTTTGCTTTGGTGTCTAAGTGAATTTGGAGGATATTAATGCATTTTGGGAAGCATTGTGAATGAAAATTTAAGCATGTAAATTACTGACACAGGAGTTGAGGAGGAGGTCTAAGAAGCCCGTTCCAGAGTGCTTCTCAATGGATTGCTTCTGACCCACTTGAAATAAATAAAACTAGCATGAAGTATTATAAATCATTGAACTCATTAAAAGTCTGGTGAATGTTGGCTGCAGTTTTCTCCTTGAGCATATCCTTTTTGAACTTTCTTTACCAGAGATAAAGCTTTATATAGAACAGGTCTTTTCTCTAATAAAAAATTAATAACTTACTGTTTGACGGCCAAAAAAAAGAAGCCAAGCTGGCTCTGGTACTTTATTGCCTTGAAATCATTTGCAATTTTACTTGCCCCTTATTTTTGTAGTCTTTTTGTTTGCCCTATGAATAAACCCACCAACACTTTTTTAAGATCACGTTACTTTCTTTACTCTACACCACGAAATCTGAGAGAACTTCTCACAGGATTTTTTATTGTCCCATTTAATTTCTGAATGCGGAATTTCTAGGTTTCAGACTTGCATCGGTAAGTAAATTTTAAGATGAGTTTGAGAACTGGAAAATACAGCGTTAGAGAGAGGAGCATTCTGTGACTATGGAGCATTCTTATGTCTGTTTTTGAATCCTCTTAGCCTGTTTTTAGTTGCTTCTTAACAGAATATATTATCTTTTGTCATTCCCCATTCAATAAATGTCTGGTGGTATTCTAAAGGGGTAACTTTCAAAGAATTTGAAAATTTGGTTTGGGCCATCTTTTTTTAATATATAAATGTTTCAAGTATGTTCAAAATCAAAATACTGGGAATGTCTTGAACTTGTTTGGAAAGTCTTGGAAGATTTATAGTGACAGGTTAATAGAAAATAGATGGAAAACACTTGGTGGCAGAGAAGGTTCCAAGCTTTTAATATTTCTTTCCAAATGAAGGATAAGTCATAGAAATAAATACGTTTTCACCCAGACAGGAAAAACCAGAGACTTGGGCGAGTAAACCTTTCTTCCTCCTCATTGTTTAATTTTCAGTGTTCTGACTCTTATGACATCATTTTACTAATTCTCGAGTCACCTTTTTTTTTTTTTTTTAAAAGAGGGTACAATTTTTCCACTGAAAAGCAGAAAAGCTTTACTTTGTGCTGCCTTTGTGCATAATAATGAAGCAAGAAAGGGCAGAACTATAGTTTTTTTTTGTAGACTACATTCAGTAGAATGGGAAAAATAAGAAACTTTTCACCAGTCTTCTCACTTTTTAAGATGCTGGTCTCATCTTTGACAAGTCCACAGTCTGAAAATGTACTATTTATTTAATACATTTTAATGCATGTGCCACTTTACTTCAGCTGCATCTTAGCAATACGGCAAAACTGAACTTTTACAGGTTTAGTAGGGAAAACCTAACCTTGGGTTAGCCTAATCTCCCTGCTTCAGTGTGTGCTGTTGTGGCTTGAGTGGGAAGGAAAAGGAGTCTTACTGTCACAGTTACTAAAACTTCAGTAGTCCTTGACTCCCTTTTGTGAGATGAGTGTATCCACTACTTCTACCCAACGTATGCTACTCCTACCCAGTAAGGTCCAGAAAGATCTTGTAGCGCATGGATCTATAGTAACAGAGAGAGAGAGAGGGATCCTTTATAGTATCCCAGATTCTTGTCCCTTTCTTCCCTATCCCACAGGGTGAAATTTGGTGAAGAACAATTCAAACACATTTTGCCTCATCCCTATAAATTCCTATTTAAGCAATATCCAAAGATAGTGGAGGAAAAAAATGAAGGAGGGATGGAAATTGTATTACAATTTCTGGGGTCTGGTTTCCTTATTGGAGCTGATATTGCATATGTTCAGTTTGGAGTAATATATTTGGATGAAATTATACAGTGTATTATTTCTCCAAAGAACTTGGTACCAAAAGACCTGAGGCTTTACCTAGTCTTACAAAATGCCCATGGAAGGTATTGTATCTTTAAAATAGTACTAAGGAACCTTATGTGTTTTAATGCATACCAGTCCTTCCACATCCCTGTGGTAAAGTAGATTTTTTTTCAAAACTTATGGATGAAGTAATGGAGACACAAAAGATGTCTTATGCTACCCTTGTTCTTAACAATGAAGCATAGAAAACACAGGTGGTGATCACATTTGGGTGCACTGAAGCAGACAATTTGTCAATCAGTCAGTTCTGAGGCTGCACCGATTGTTGGGGCACGTTTGATATAGCAGTAACTTTTCTCCATTCTTCCCGGTTTTTTGCAATCCTTGTACAATCAGTTGGTTTTAATCTTGTCCAGTCTTTGATATTGGTGGTCCAGCTTGTCCTAGGTCTTTCTCTTCTTCATCCATCCACAGGACCCTGCAGGATAGTGTTGGCAAGGGTACTGGGCCCTCTTGTTACGTGTCCAAATTAGTGCATCTTTCTTCTTATGATTTCAAGTAAGGGTTCATATTTGCCAACTTCTGTCTGATATGATCTTTCACAGATTCATTTGTCCTATGTGCAGTGTAGACTATGCATGGAAGTTTTCTGAAGTTTTTCTGAAGCACCACAGTTTAAAGGTCTCAGTTCACTATTCCAGTGCCCCAGTGAGTGTACAGGTCTCACAGTTGAAGACAGTTGTTGAGATGACAACATATAGTAGGTAGAGTTTCATTTTCATTGTGATATTCCTGCTAGTCCAGATTTTCTTCAGCTTTGCTTGTTGTCCAGTGGCAATTAGCTATTCTTTTTTTCTGGTGCGTGTTCTGTGATGGTTGCTCCAAAGTTTTTAAAGTGTGTTACTCTTCCTATCTTCTCATTACCAATTTTTACTGATGCATCATTATTGCTATTAGCTGATATTATCATTACTTTGTTCTTCTCCACACTATTTCCCATTCCATATCTCTTTGTAGCCTTATGCAGCCTTTTTTGTTATATTCTTAAGCTCTTTTATTGTTCTAGCTATTAGATCAATGTCATCAGGAAAATGAAGGTTGTTAATTTCTCATCATCCAAGTAAGGTGTTTCTTAGAATAATATTAAACAGGCTCAACCTGCAAATGGAGATTGTATTAGCAGAAGAACGTGCTGGATTCAGATCTGGAAGAAGCACCACAGAACCAATCTTCAACCTTAGAATCATGCGCGAAAAGTACCGCAACCACCAAAAAACTCGATCGTAATTTCAGACTTAAAAATGCTTTTGCCAGGGTCTGGCAAAAAGCACTTTGGTTGACAATGAAGAAGCATAACATCAGTCCCACCTTGATATGTCTTATGGAAGAACTCTACAACCATACAAGAAGTGGAGTCCCGCTTGACAACAACATTGCAAAGTGGTTAGCAACATCAGCATGAGTACACCAAGGATGTCTTCTCCCACCATGCTTGTTTAATTTTATACCTGGAACAAATCATGTCAGATGCCTTTAAGTTCACTGGAATGGTGTCAGTTGGAGGATAAGAACTTTAACCTTCATTTTGCTGATGACATAGACAGTGACAATCTCAATAGCTGCTAGTAAAACATCAGTCCTCTGCAAATGGTTATAGGACATTGTGGCTAAAGTGCTGATGGCTACCTGAAGTTGATACTACTGTTTACACCATGGTGGCCACAGGAGGAGCTGAATTGGTTTTAGTAATGGGTAAGTTTCAGGAGAAAAGCTAGTGAAAATGTAGCCAGGGGAAGCCTGTGGAAGAGTTGGGAATGAAATGTGGGAATTTTAAAAGCATCTAAGGGAGATAAGTATCCAGCATTCATTAACTTTCATCATTTAGTGTTGAAATTCTTTAACAGGATCCATACCTCTGGATTCAAATTATTTTCTTAATTCCACAGGCATTCTTCCCTTGCACCTAATAAGAGAATCAGGATTCGGTTCCTGCTTCAGAATAATTTATTAATATGCTGTCATCTATTTAATGAGAGCAGCTCTGAATGCTTAAGTGATGTGCTGCTAAACATAAAGTGATATCACCAACAACATTAATGCAGAAAGAGTTCTAAAGTGCTGGTGAGGCACAGTGTAATAGAACTGAATGGACTGGTGTAGACCAGACTTTCTTAGCAGTAGGCAGTAGTTTTGTTAGTTTTATCATTAGTAAATCAAATTGTTCTTCCTATGGAAACATAACAGCTGATGAAAATAACTTCTTCCAGGGAACATACAGGTTATAACAAAAAAAGAGAAGAGAGCCTTATCTTGAATTCAAGCAGTACGTTAAATACAAGTTTGTATTCTGTGGAACTTCTGTTGATGTTGAATTGTTCACCACTGTTCCAGTAAACGTCTGGGGGGGCGGGTTGTAGCAACCAGCTAGAATGGTGCGATGAAAGGAGTACTGCCATCCCCTTTTGGTAAAATTCTGGGTGTACTCTTTTTGAAACTTACACCACTAAATGCGAGAAAATATTTATTATAGGAATAAACTATTCTAATACCAGTGCTTTAGTAAGTGTTCAGCTTCATATGCTTGCCTTTTTTGGAGGTTCAGTTTAAGTTCTTTGAGATTGCTTACTTCAAGTAATACATAGCTTCCTATGGCAGTTTTAATGCTTCTGGCAGCATAAGGCATCTAAAGGGGGCACCCAAAAATTGGGGCCTACAAACTAAATGACTAAACTTGGAAATGTATCAGTTACCAGACTGCATATTCATTACATTAGCAAAGATTGTGATTTTAAATTTGTGATAGCAATAGCCTAAAGAGAAGAAAATCCTTTTGTTCAAGCTCTCTGACTAGTCTTGATAAGCACAAGCTAAGTGGGGAGATGAAAACAGATTTCTATTGGTACTATAGGTATTGTGTGGTTCAGTGTGTGTGCGCGCACAAACATGTTCGTGCCTTTTTTAGCTTTGACACTTCATTTCTAAAGAATCTGCTTGTATTCAGAAAGTGGTATCCTGTTTTCTTGGAACGTCTAGTAGGATAAAGGATAGTGTAAGGTATTCATACTTAGCCACAAATATGAACAATGAATAAGTAGTATTTGTATTACTGGGAAAACAGTTTGATAACTGTAGTAGCAACGTGCACTAATGGTGCCTTAAAGCTGCCTTCTTTTTAGATGTGGGATGACGGGTATAAAAATGCTTGAGAGAATGTGTAGGAGGATAATAAGAGCAACTTATTGCTCTTATTGAGCATGCTCAATTATTGAACATGCTCAATTATCTTGCTCTAGTTATTTTTAATGAAATGTACGTGGAAAAAAAATTCTTTTAACACAATATCAATTTTGTAAGAGGTAGTATAAATTAAAACTAATTTAGACTTAATGCACTAAAATTTTAAGAAGCACACCTTTGTGTGCTAAAATTATTGTTCAGTTCTTAACTGTCCAAGAGAAAATATACATAAAAATATCAGCAACACCTAAAAGACGGCGGTCTTTTTTTGGTTTTTCTTTTTTTAAAAAAAGGTTAAAGCAAAGCAACTTAAAGCATTTAGGCACCTCTTTAGAAACACCTTTGTCCTAACAATAGCACTGAAATGCTGGTTTCTTCCTTTTATAGGTTGGGTAATAGATGCTGTTAACAACAAAGTACTACAGTTGGCAGCCATGCCAAGCATAGAAGCTATGCTAGCTTGGAGGCAAATGATCTGGGTCAGCCAAGTCATATTTATGGACAGCAATTGACTACCTAAGAGAGTTCTGTACAGTGAATTTGAAAAAGGCAATAGGAAGGTTGGCCATCCCAAACTCTGCTACAAGGACTGCATTAAGTGGCACGTATAGTCTGCCACGCTGGACTTAATGTCCTGGGAGGATATGGCCCATGATAGGTGAGCCTGGTACTCTGCTGTGAAGGAAGCAGAATGAGCAACATAACATCATCGTGCCACTTTGGCCAATAGTAGGAGAGAACGTAGATACCAACTTGCTCTGGCATGTTTCCTGAACCCTACATGTGGAAACTGATTTCCAGTATCAGTAGTAGTCATACTCAAATACTAGTGACAGTCATTATTATAATGGATGTTGTTAGCTTCCCATGACCACATTAAAATTATATATGTGGAGACTAGGATATGGAAGTTCTTAACTTTGTCTAGCACATGGGCTTGACTCCTAAAGACTCAAAAGTACTTGAGAGTTGGAACAGATTTGCATATTTCATTAAACATGGGAAAATTCATCCTACACTAATTCTTCATGTACATTTTACTATCTAGCATGTACTTTTTCACTTAATATTGTGGCTTGCTCTAAAAACTGTGTGATGCTTCTCTGTAAGTACTTATCTGTTGAAATTTAACTCCTTTACCTTTGTGGTCTGACTCATTTCTGAATAAGTTAAAAGCAACAGAATATCATCCAATGTTTCTACAGTACCATCGACTCTCATCTGTTCCATGTCCACAAACAAAACTTTATTTGTGCTGTAACAGTTAGAGTGCTAAAATACTCTGATGTAAGAACTGCCTACCAAGATGGTTTACTTCATAATACTGAATTATCCTTCCTCGTATTTTGGGACAAATTCCAGCACCCGAGTTTCAGAAATATGCAGCTGCCATCTGTGACAGACTGGTTTTTATTGTAATATTTGTGTCAACTGTGTTCATGTTATAATGTTGGGTGACTCATTTGCATCATCAGCCTGTGCACAGAGAATAAAGGGTAAAGTGTCAGGGCTAGCTATGTGCAGGAGAAAAGACGGAGCTCCAGCATCAACAGAGACTTGAATAGCTTTACTGACTTGCCAACAAAAAGGTGGATGTTGTAGGTAACATTGAAGAGGTGTCCAGGAAAGACTAAGGGTCTTGTTGCACAGGTCACTTGGTACTTATTAATCTGTGTGATATTTAAATTAGAACATGTTCTGAGCGGTTGCACAGTAATGTTTGCTATAATCTCTAACATGCACAGTTTAGATTGTGGTTCCCAGCCCTGGCACTGAACTGGCCCCAGTGCAGGGTTGGGGTTGACAGTCAGCTAATTGTTGAACCCAGCCCCTAGAAGAACCTGACAAATTCCTGGATGAACCTGACAACCCTTTCTCCTGGCATGTGACTTTTTTTCTCATCCCACCTGGAGGCTTGGTAGAGCAAAGAGCTCCCTGGCTCTTGTTACAGCTGGGTGAGAAAAGTGAGAAAAGGTGTAACTGTGCTATGATACAGGCTTGCTTAGTACATGTTATACTGCTTGAATGCACAGTTGCTCACATTTTAAGTGGATTTAACACATGCTAAGTGTAACCTGCAAAATTGCCTTGAGATAAACTTGACAATGGCAGGGCAGGCTGAACAAGCAAGCAGCTGTGGAAGAGAGTCTGGAGACTGAGACCAAATGAGCAGCCATAGAGAGTTAGGGACTTGGGGACTGGAAAGACTGAAAAAGGAACGGTTGATTACCTCAAGGGGTGCTCAGAGCTGTGCAGGCTGTACTGAGGACAGAGGAAATGCTTAAATTCCTGGAGGGGTAAGAGAGAGGGTAGAGGAACATCTGTCTGGATGGCTTTTGCCCCATTAAATGTGTTTGGTGACAAGACAGTCTGCTTTGCTGCATGAAACTTCATGTTACATTGGTTTTCCTCAACAGGAGGTTGCGTGTCTCTCTGGAGTGGAACTGGATGCTAGTTCCTTATTGGGGACATGCAAAATCAGAGAAGATGACAAACTAAAAGGCCAAAATATCAAAGTAGGAAGGAGCCTGGCCTCCCTCTCCTCCATGCTTTGTCAGTCATGCATGGGCTGGCTTCAGGGGACTCTTTCAGAGACCAGACAAGGTCATAGTGTTCACCTAGCTAATACCCCTTTTTGAGGCAGCCTTGGAATTGAGAAACCCAGCTCCCAAGAAGGGGAAACAAATTGCAAAACAGAAGTTACTTATAGTCTGTGAATTTACTCCAACGAGAAAGTGTTTCAAGCAGTTTCTCTCTGTACTATCATGTATGGATGGATCAGAATTAACCACTTTGGTAAAACTTGGAGAATTAGAATTTGGAATGAACTTTCTGGATGAATTTAATCTTATTCTTGTCTTCTTTTCCCACTTCTGCTGCTACTCTTTTTGGCATCTTTCACCCACACCTTTTCTTGCTTCACTGATGCAACCTTTCTTGTGCACCAGTGTTTCCATTCAGTGCAAAACTGGAATATCCCCTCAGTTATTCTTATGCAGCTAGATTACAAATAACTTAGCAGGTGTCTGCAAGGCAGGTTCTATGAGTGATTGTGTCTCATTACTGTTTGTGCAGGGACTGTCTACTTTTCTGACTCAGATTTTAAAGTTTGAAGTCTCTTTAATGTAGGTCTTACAAGAACATGTGGGTAGATATTATCTGACTCTCTCACATTAGTTGTTTGTTAACATTGGATGGAGTATATTCCCAACTTCAGATCCATTTGATTTGATTTCTTGCTTCTTTGTAGATCTGTTGCCAGATCTAGCTAAACTAATTAAACATTACATTTTAGCATTTGTGTTTTGGGGTTTGTTTTTAAAAAGAAAACATTTTATAAAGGAAAAAATTGAGTTATTTTTGGAACAGTCGGTTGCTAAAATCTTTCCCGAAAGTGGAAGGCACTTACATCATTCAAAACTTAATGTTCTGTGTACAATATTCTTTTCTTACTATGTTGGTGGCATTTAACAAATGTATTATTTAGCAGGAAAAACTAAGCTTGACAGATTTGTGGTCAACTAGTATCATTTTTTTTTACTAAGGAAGTTGCTATAATAACAAATGAGTTATAATATGACTAATGGTCTATATAATAACAAAGTAAATATAATTTCTAGGTGTCTTGTATATTACTTGTCATTACTAAACCCATTTTCTAGTTGGGTATAAATGAGGGGGGAGAAAGCTGAGGCAGTACTGTATACAACTATTACTTCCCTTCTTTCTGCACAACAGTTTAACTCTTCACTGAGGCACATGTCAAAGTTCAGTCTTTTCAGAAGGTGTTACAGGATTGCCACAGAAGGCAAGGTAGAGATGCACTTTATAGATTAACTGAAACAGATGTGCAAGTTTTCAAGAGCAAGAGCTCACTTCATCAGATGCTTCATGAAGTGAGCTGTTGCTCACAAAAACTTATTCATCTCTGTTCCAGTTAGTTTGTAAGGTGCATCTCTACCTTGCCTTCTGTTGGACTTCAGACTAACATGGCTAACTACCTCTCTTTGCTCAACAAGTACCATATTTTCTGATATACCACACACGTCCAAATAAGACATGCACCTTGCTTTGGAAAGGCAGAATGAACAACATATATTTTTTTCCAGAATCATGGCTGAATGAAGGCTGTATGGAGCATGGACATATTCAGATAAGTATCACTCATTCTCTCTTTGCAACCTCTGTAGCTAACCCTAGCATGGCTGCTGCCTATTCGAAGCTTGCAAGGAGAAGGTGAGTGATTCTGACGAGTGGACTCTGCTTCTATTGCTTTCAGCCTGGTGCCCAGGACAGAGCCAGGTTCCAGCTTCCCAATTTTTCCATTATGGCACAGAAATCAGCTTCCTTACTTAAAGCATGCACCCCAATTTTGGATAGCTGACTTTAGGGGGGAAGGAAGCATGTTGTATACAAGTATATAGTAAGTTGTTAAATACTTAAACTGCAACAAGTAGACTGTTCCCAGTCAGCATCACAGAAATAGTTTTAGCAAGAACTTTTGATGCCCACTAGAAGCTAACTAAATATGGAATGCAGTAGACTCCTGCAAGACTGTTTCAGGCTGGACATAAGGAAGAACTTCTTTACTGTCTGAGGCCCCAAGGTCTGGAATGGCCTGCCACCGGAGGTGGTTCAAGCACCTACTTTGCATGCCTTCAAGAGAAACCTGGATGTTTTTCTTGCTGGGATCCTATGACCCCAGCTGACTTCCTGCTCCTGGGGCAGGGGGCTAGACTCAATGATCTTTCGAGGTCCTTTCCAGCCCTAATGTCTATGAAATCTATGAAATAGTATTTGGAATACCTTGAATACGTTTTAAACAAAGACTATTAGAATAAATCTACTGCTGTTGCTTATAAAGAATTACCTCTTTGTTGCTGTAACATCTTTTAAATTCAAGTAGGTTTAAATTTAAATACAGTGCTTTTGATACAAGTTTCCTCTTCTCTGGTTTAGTACATATAGGGTTCATCTACACAAGCTATTAATGTGATACAATAAACTCTGGCGCAGGTTCTGCTGGAGTTTACTGTTTCTGAGCACAGTGTTTACACACACGCCCACGACCGCAGCACATTGAGCTGCGGTAGTACGGCCCTGGCTGGCAGGTGGTCCATGGGGTCAGTTTACTACCATCCTAGTCATGTGCCCCAGCCCCCTCACCATTTTTGTTGCCCTCTGCTAGACTCTCTCCAATTTGTCCACATCCTTTCTGTAGTGGGAGGTCCAAAACTGGACACAGTACTTTAGATGTGGCCTCACCAGTGCTGAGTAGAAGGAAATAATTACTTCCCTTGACCTGCTTGCAACACTCCTAGCAACGCAGCCCAGTATGCTGTTTGCTGCCTTGGCAAGAAGGGCACACTGTTGTCTCATATTCAGCTTATTATCTACTGTAACCTCTAGGCCCTTTTCGAAAGAGCTGATGCCCAGTCAGTGAGCCCCCAGCCTGTACTGATGCATGGGATTGTTCTGTCCTAAGTGCAGGACCCTGCACTTGTCCTCACTGAACCTCCTGAGATTCCTTTTGGCCCAATCCTCCAGTTTGTCTCCGTCTCTCTGAATCCTAACCCTACCCTCCAGCATATCAGCTGTTCCCCCCAGCTTGTTCTTATCTGCAAACTTGCTGAGGGTGCACACTATGCCATCTTTCAGGTCAATGATGAACATATTGAACAAAACTGGCCCCAGGACCAACCCGTGGGGCACTCCACTTGAGACTGGCTGCCAACTAGACATCAAGCCATTGACTGCTACCCTCCAAGCCTGATGATCCAGACAGTTTTCTATCCACCTTAGTCTGTTCATCCAACCCGTACTTTCTTAGCTTTCCTGCGAGAATGTTGTGGGAGACTATATCAAAAGCCTTGCTGAAGTCAAAGTATACCACATCCACTGGTCTCCCTGTATCCACAGAGCCAGTCATGTCATCATAGAAGGCAGCTGGGTTGGTCAGGCATGACTTGCCCATGGTGAATCTATGCTGACTGTTCCTAATAACCTTTTCCTCCAAGTGCTTAGAAATGGATTTCCTGGGGACCTGCTCCATGATTTTTTCCAGTGATTGAGGTGGGGCTGACCCTGAATCTGCCTTGTTCCCTTTCCTAAATATGAGCACTATATTTTTCCCTTTCCATTCATCCGGGACCTCTCCCTGATTGCCATGAGTTTTCAAAGATAATGGCCCGCAGCTCTTCAGTCACATTGGCCAGCTCCTTTTGCACCCTCAGGTGCATCCCATCCAGCTCTATAAACTTGTATATGTCCAGCATTTCTAACGGTCCCTAACCTGTTCTTTTGCCACAGTTGACTGCTCTCCATCTCCCCAAAATGCTGCCATGTGCCGTAGTTTGGGAACTGACCTGGACTGTGGAGATTGAGGTTAAAAGGGCATTGTGCACGTCAGCCTTTTCTGGATCCTCTGTCACTAGGTTGCCTGCCCCATTCAGTAAGGGACCTACACTTTCCCTGATCCTCCTCTTGTTGCTGACATACTTTAGAAACCCTTCTTGTTACCCTTCATGTCTCTTGCTAGCTGCAACTCTAGTTGCGCTTTGGCTTTCCTTTCTTCATCCCTGCATGCCTGACCAATACTCCTATACTCTTCCCTAGTTCTTTGTCCATGTTTCCACTTATAAGCTTGCATTTTGTGATTTAGCTTACTGAAGAGTTCCCTGCTAAGCCAAGCTGGTCCTCTGCCATACTTGCTGGCCTTCCTGAACACTGAGATGATTTACTCCTGCCCTCTCAGTAAGGCTTGCCTTTTTTAAGTACAGCCAGTTCTCCTGGATACTTCTCCCCTTCAGAATGGCTTGTCTCCAACACTCTCGAGAAACTTCCTGGATTGCTTGTGCACTGTTGTATTGCCCTCCCAATCAATGTCAGGGTGATTGAAGTTCCCCGTGAGAACCAGAGTCTGTGATCAGAAAACTTTCACTAGTTGTTCAAAGAAAATTGCATCCACCACTTCCTCCTAGTCTGGTAGTCTATAGCAGACTCCAGTCACAACATTACCCTTATTGCTCTCCCCTCTGACCCTATCCCAGAAACTTTCAACGGGCCTACCCTTAGTTTCATACTGGAGCTCTGAGCAATCATACAGCTCTTTTACACAAAGTGCAACTCCTCCTATTTTTCTACCTTGCCTGTCCTTCCTGAACAGTTTGTACCCATCCATGATGGTGCTTCAGTCATGCAGGCTCCCACAACATCTCTGTTATTCCAATCACGTCATAGTTTTGTGACTGTGCAAGGACTTCCAATTCTTTGTGCTTGTTTCCCAGGCTCTGAGTGTTCATGTACAAGCATCTAAGGTAACTAGTCGATTGCCCTGATTACTCAGGACCAAATGAGAATGCTTCCCTTATTGCCCACTCCAGGTCACCCACTTCCCCACTTTACTCAGGGCTTTGGTCTCCATCCCCTGGCAAACCTAGTTTAAGGGCCCCCTCACTAGGTTAGTGAGCCTATCTGTGAAGATGCTCTTCTCTGTCGTCATCAGGTGGATCCCCTCTCTTTCCAGCGATCCTTATTCTTGGAACATCATCCTGCAGGCAAGGAAGCCAAAGCTATGCTGGCAACACCACCTGTGCAGCCGTGCACTGATCTGCAGGATGTGCCCATTCCTGCCCGGGTCCTCTCCTTTGACTGGGTTGAGGAGAAATACCACCTGAGCCACCATCCCTTTCAACCTTCCATCCAGAACCCTGTAGTCACTTTTGACCTGCTCAGGGTCTCCCCTGGCACTATCATTGGTGCCCACATGAATGAGCAGCATAGGGTAGTAGTCATAGGGCTGGATGAGTCTTTGTAATCTGCCCATGACACCTTGGATCCAGGCTCCAGGCAAGCAGCAGACCTCCTGAGACAAGAAGTCAGGCCAGCAGATGTTTGCCTCTGTCTCCCAAAGAAGGGAGTCTTCAACCATCACTATGCATTGCTTCTTGGTGGCGATGGTCTCAATCCTTCCCACCTTGAGGAGGCCTGGCCTGTCCTCCTCCAATGGAACGTGCTTTTCCCCCTCTGTTGCTAGGGCTCCATATCTGTTCTTCAGGTGAACTGCTGTAGGTGGAGGTGGGGATTTCTGCTTGCTTCCCGATGTCACAAGCTTCCAGCTTCCACCTTCTTTGGAGTCCTTGTTCTCTCCCTTCTCTGGTGTTGCCTTTGACAGTTCTTCCTCCACAGTCCTGGAGGGTCTCTTCCAGCATCAAACTGATGTACTTCTCATGGCGGAGGATGCTTCAGAGCCTCATCACCTTCTCCTGTAGCTCTTTTGCCTGCTCCCTGTGGGACACCACCAGGAGGCACCACTCACCTTGCAGACATTCCCCCATCTGGCTGTTACCAGAAGGAACCTGGAAGCCACAGTCTCCACAGCACCAAACCCGGACCTGGACAGAAGCCTCGATGGTGAGCGATCCTGCCTGGACAGACGCTTCACAGATGCAAATAGTGGCAGTGGCTCTGGCACTGTGACATCCTCCAGCCATTTCCGTGGGTTTCTTAATCTGCCTCCTCTCTCTTGCTGCCCTTCTTCCAAGAACACCTTCCCTAGCAAACTTACCTGTAAGGTGGCCTGTTTACTGTCCTTGGCCCCAGAAGATTCCTTTTTCCCCGCTTTCTCTCACCAAGCTGAAAGGCTCCCTCACAAAGAGTGGGGGATGCAAGCTGACTTGCAAATTGGACCAGTGAACTGCCTGCAAACTGTCTTACAGTGGAGTGAATTAGTTTACTCCAGCCTAATAGGGGTGCATGTGTAGAAAGTGATGCTTTAATGCGGAGCTAATTAGTCAACTCCACAGTAAAAACACTCATGTAGATGCCCCCACAGATGGGCAGTCCCGTGACTTTTGTCCAATACAACTTCAGTGTCCATTGCATAATCATACTATATAGCTACCTATGGCTTATTTTGAAGCTTGAAAAGAACAGCATCATCTCGGTTCCTTTTGCTAACACTTCAGAACTCATCAGGAAATAAACAGGCTGAGGTTCTTCACAGATAATGGCATTACAGTACTTAGCTTTATACGTGGCATTGTTAGTGGCTGAGGAACAGAAAAATCTGTAACAATTGTCGTACTTGTATTGGGATTAGCGTAAATTACCCATTTTCTGCAATGGAGAACAAAGATGCCATACGGGATCAAATCACAGGTCTGTCTATTGCTGTATTCTGTATCTCTGGGTATAGACAGATGTAACAATTGTATAATATTCAGATGACACCAATACAAGCTGTTAGAGTTGCAACTGTTACATTTGTATGAATCTGTAGCAATAAAATTGTAATTTTTTTCAACCTGCTTTATTCAAAGTTATAGCAATGTAGTTTAACTTGTAATAGTAATCGCCCTTGTAGACTTGAGTGTAATAGCTGCTGTGCAACAGCTCTCCATGCCCCTTATACAGCAGCTACAATGCATGTTTGTTCATAGTCTCACAGTTGTGACAAGGGGATGCTGAGGGAAGGGTATTTATGCAGGGCCAATCGAAGCTGATCCTTCCTCACTTCTCTTAGATTGAGGTATTATGGGAGATGAGGTGGGGGCATATAAAATTAATATTATGCCGTGTATCATTTGTAGTTAAGTGCTTTGGCAAAGCATTTGATTAAAGAATAATCTAGTAATGCAAGATCTGAACAAGAACATTTCTTTCAGGTTTTTTTTGTAGCTGAACACCTTATTCAGCTATTAAGATTTACTTATTTAATTTATTTGGTTGTTTTGCAGTGTTCTTTCCCATCCTTACCTAGAAGAAGCAAAACAAATGAATTTCATTTGTTAGAACTGTGAATTTTTATTGAAATTCATATACAGTACTTCAGTTTTGGGTATGTAATTTGTTTTTCTCAACCACTGAAGAAAGCTTGAGCAAGTTTAAATATTAGGTATTTTAATTAGTAGAGATATTGATGAATTTACCAGCAGTCTAATGGCCCTTCTAAACATTGTTTTGCATCCTATGACATTTGTTGGTATGATCATAGTGGAGTATAAGGAGTTCAGGCTAATTGGAATAGACAATAATTTGACATTCTTAAAAAATAAAATAAACAAACATCACGCTGGCTACAAATCTTAATTCAGCACAGTAGTTTTGTTTACTTTGTCCCCAAATGCAACAGAGTAACTTCTAAATGTTGAGGCAGTAGAATTTATTAGCAGTAGTTGAGCCTCTGCAAACTGTTGATGACTTAAATTTATCGTGGTTTTAAGTGTGAAATGGAGGTTAAAATTCTCTTTCATTTAGAAAGGTGGAGGAAGGTACACTCTGTAAAACATCTTACCATGAAGCTGAAAGGTTCACAAGTACTTTATGTGACTGTGTATTTAGAAATGAGTCAGGTGTTCCACAGAACAGTTACTGCCTATTGATGGGTAGGTTGCAGCTATCAGACATGGTATGTACCATTACGTTTCCAGTCTGATATTTTACGGTAAACAGTCCCGAAGTACAAGTTAAGTGAGAATGTGTGTTTACCTTTATCTGGATATGCAAGATTTGTAGGTGTTGTATGTAGGTGGCTGCTTTAATCCTATACAGCAACTAACCTTTTATGTAAAATTCATCCTTAGTTTAATTTGATAGCTTAATCTTGTGTGTTTGGTCATTGCTTCAGAATCTTGGTTGCAGCTGCTGGCATTTCAGATTGCATTCTGTTCTCACAAACTCTGCAAGTGTATAAAGAAATTTGGCATGTACTGATTTTCAAAGTAGTGACACTCTATCCAGTATGTAGTAGTACACTTGAGAAACACACATACATGCACAAAAAATATATACTATTATTTAGTATTTTCTTAAAATACTGTTGGTGGATTCATGTATCTTGGGGTTCAGCCTGATACTCTTCTAGAGATGTTAGCAAGCTTTAATCCTGACTTTCATTCTCTTCTGTAAAGTCACTATTTAGTCAGCTCTGTCTTTCTCTGGGCAGGAGCAGCATGTCTTCATTTCTGTGCTGGGTCAAGGCAATCTGTTACATCAGCCATGAGCACTTACGGAAGTACTCATGATGTGTTATCTGTGATCTGGGAATGTTATGACTTAACTACAGGACTTTCACATGGAATAAACGTAGCCAACTCCACTCACTTTATATTAAGTGGACTATTCTGTAGATACTTATGAAGAATTATTTAAAATAAATAAAATATTAGTTTCCTTCACTGGTGAGTACACTTTCACCAACAGTAGGTAATTGTTTAAAACATTTGTATTCAACTCTGACCAATTCATTAAGTCTATAATTTTGTTGTAAAATAAGTCATTCTAATACATTGACGCATACCTAACTGAAAGTATCACAAACTCTTATTAAACATCTCTGATTGTTTTGTGTCTTCAAAAGCCCCAGCTCCTGAAATTTATGATTTATGAGAAGCTTTTTTTTTAATAGCCTCATGGTTGAGGGAAAACTTTGTAAAAGTGAAGCCTCAAGACAAACAAAGAGACACACATTCATTATTTGAAAATGTCATGGATATTGGGGCCTGACATGAGCCAAGGGAAAGGTACCTGTGCCTTCCAGAGACCAGGGTCATTCCAGTCTGGAAACAGCGTGGAGGGTGTCTGTTCCCACCCATCCTGTAGACCAGGAAAAGAGAAGCAGGATTTACTCTGCTGTTGCCTCTACTTGACTGCTCGGAGCCAAATGCACAGTGATACTTCTCCTTCTCCTCCCCACCCCCAGCCCAACTTCCAGGCCTTCTGGCTTTTACATTGCTGTTCCAGCCACTCAGTTGAGCAGCAGGTGGAAGGGGAAGCTGGCTGTACTGGGAACCAGTCCAAAGGAGTCCCAGGTGTGTAGGGTGGTTCAGCTTTGCCCTGCTGCTCCATGTGCTTTGCTCTTGGGCACTGAAAGCAGAGGGAGTAGCTCCTTGAGACCCCTGCTTGCTTCTCCCACCGGAGTCCCCAGCGTGCAAAACAGACTTTGCCCTGTCACTCCAGTCCTCCCGGGACCAGAAGGACTGGAGCAGCCCACACTCACCTGAGACCAGGATCACCCTGGTCTGGGGAAGGTGCAAGGAGCCGGGAAGAAGGGCAGGTTGCAGACTGCACATCTGCACTGCTCCCTCTCCTGGAATCATTTGTAATAATGGACATTTTACACTGCTAGCAATGAACATTTGTATGCAGCCATAGTCTGAAAACTATTATTAATAAACAATATAGATTTTCACATGCTTCTAGAATTTTCTTCAGACATTTCCTGTTCTATTAGGCCTCCTACTACAATGGCATAAGTAATAACAGAAAACCTGCTTCAGTGTCTTGCTTCTCTTTAAGTAGATTGTAGTCATGTCTGCCTGTTTTGGTGGTCTTTGTCTCTTACTTCAGCTATTTCAACTCTCATTGCAGTTTTCTTTACTCTCATATATGGTTTTATAAAAGCCAGTAAAGTCCACTCTTATCCAAGGCTGCCTTCATCTTTGCTTTCCCATGCCATGTATAAGGTAAATCTCAGAGTTAATTTCAACATCCTATATCATGGAATTTAAGATCCAAATTAGTAGAGCTGCATAGCTTTCAGTCCTTTTTTTCTAATACCTCTGTAACACATTTTACTCAAGTGGATTAGTTTTGCCTTTGAGTGAGCATAACAGATTTCTTTTTCTAGCGTCTACTTGGGCCAGTAGTTTAACAAATTCAGACCATTACATGCATTGCTAAAACATAGTTGGGCAACAGGCAGTAAAACGAGTAGAAAGGAAGTGCAGCTCTCTTCAGAACTTCATAGTAAATTATGGCTTAATATACATCTCTTTTTTTTTTAAGTGTCATTATCTGAAAATAACATAATTTTCAGATATAAAGCCCTGTCTAATTTCAGAAAGTTTTACAACGCATTATATAACACTGCAAAAAAATATTTGCTATTCATGTCTGTTGCAAACACCAAAGACTTTATCTTTGGTTACTTATCCAGTTACTTTACAATCCATAAACAATGCATGTATTTCCTGAGAAAGGAAGCCTGGCTTTAATTATATTTGCATAATACAACATTTTATTTTTATAAATGACTCCATAAATAACAATGTGATAAAAGGGGCTTCAAAATATTTTCTCTTTCAGTAACCTGTTGCCTCATGGCAAAGTTACTATTCACAAAACCATTGAGTTCTTGGATCGTTCAGCACTGAGTGTTCAGTGGTTATTTTTATTTAACTAAATTTCAAAGCATTGTGATTATTTTAAAAAATGTATACATACTGACATAAATTAAACATGGATAAGCAACAGAATGTTTCCAATTTAGTTTTATAACAGTTCACTGTCAAAATATTAATGTTAACAGGGCCCAACCCAAAAAGATATTTAGGTGCCAAACTCCCAGTGACAAAAATGGGAGTTTTAAGTAAAAATTAGTGCTGTCGTATTCCCTGGGACAGGTAGGACCTTCCCAGGCCACAATGGACTTTGCATGCCAGATCCAGGCATGGAACTGTGGGTTACTGACACTTGATCTTATTCGTCTCTGAGGAAAGGTCAAACTTGTCTAGACTATTGTTGACAGATGTTTGTCCAGCCTATTCGTAAAAAAAATAGATCCACTGAAGGGAATTCTACTACCTCCTTAAGTTACCTGTGCCAATATTTAAATGTTCTTTATTGTTAGAACTAGCAAATTGCCCGTCAAGAATGACGGAGGGGGAAGGGGGCACGGGGGGAAGCTTGCTAACTCTAAGCCCTCCCCTGCCCCATGCCGCCACCACCTCCCGGGGGAGGGGGAGGGCAGGAAAGCTTGCCTTGCAGTCCCCTCTGTCCTCTTCCACCTGCGCTCCACCCCACAGTGGCTGTCCTCTGGAGATGTTCCTGCTAGTTTGATTTCGTACTTAAGACGTACTCTGACTATAATATGCTTCACCCGTAATTAATAGAGGAAAAATACGTCTCATCTTGCATATGATACTCTCTTAATACAAATGATATATGCCTTTTTCATAACACTATCATGCTGTTGACTCATGCAGTTTGTGGTTCATTAGTTCCCAGATCTTTTTCTGTAGTATTTCTGTATCACTCAACCTGAAATTCTTTAATTTCTCTGTAGTCAGGTTTCTGACACACAAGCACATCATTTAGTGAGTGGCTGTAGCATAGATACAAGTTTTCTAAGGTTATTTAAGTGGAAATGGGTTTGACCACTTGCTCTCAAACTCTTCTTCCTTCTCTAAACTAGAAACAATAGGGTAAGTGGGTACATGCTACTATATAAATCCAAAAGTTTTCCGGTGACAGTTCCCTAAATAGTGTAGCTTTCCTTTCTGTTGCTTGAATATCTTTTACAGTTATGTACCTTTTGGTCTTAACTCTAAAATGAAACCATTTCCTGTAAGGAACAATGTAGATTTTTCTTTCTGTTTTACCTTTACTCTTTCATTTACATGCTTGACATTCATTCTTTATGGTAAGATTTTTTTTTTGGTAGATGGACCTTTTGGTCTTTACTATAAAATTGCAGCAACAGGAAATTTAATATTTATATTGCTTTGGTTGTTACAGGCAGAGACATAAGGTTGAATTCTTTACCATCTGGACAAACTAGAGTCTGTGTGGCCATTAACTGGGCTTATGGAGAAGCACTAATGGGAAGTAGGCAGAGGACAAAGGGTGCTAATAGCAAAAAGACTTTTGTAGCCAAGCAGGTTCAGGAATCCTGTCTTGAAGCAGAGCTTAAGTGACTTAGGTGGGAAACATTTAGAGAAAACTAGGAGTAATGGTCACAAACTCCTGGAAGATCATTTCAGGCTCAACATTAGGAAAAACTACTTCACAACTAGGGTGTCCAGACTATGACCATTACTCCTAGTTTTCCCCAAGGGTGCCCTGGTGTACAGTTGTTCACCAAGCCCTAGATGTACGCTTCTGATGTAGCAGTAAGCTGCTGCCAAGTCCCCCCTCAGCCTTCTCTTTTTCAGGCTGAAGAATCCCAGGTCCCTCAGCCTTTCCTCGTATGGCTTGCTGTGCAAGTCTCTGATCATATGGATAGTCCTTCTCTGGACACTCTCAAGCTTTATCACATCCTTGTTAAGGTGTGGAGCCCAGAATTGGACGCAGTACTCCAGCTGCAGTCTCAGCAGTGCTGAGTAGAGCAGGAGAATCACTTCTTTGCAATGTTTTTGCTGGAGATGCATCAGTTGATACATGCGTGCGTATTGTTGGCCCTGCTGGCTACAGCATCGGACTGCCAGCTCATGTTCATACTGTAGTCAGTTATTACCCCCAGGTCTTGCTGGCAAGTGATGGGGGATCTTCAGTCCTACTGCCTGATGACAGGCAGCAGTTGCACAAGTACCAATGTCACGTGTTTTGCCTGTCAGCAGCTAGGGGTGCAGGGCGCCAGAACCCCCCTGCACCTATCTCCTTGACAGCTGGCAGGCTTCATGGCCACAGAAGGGGGGCTATCATTCCTCCAAGTTTCGTCCAAATCTGGCCAGAAGTGACAAAGTTATAGACTGTTTCACTCTTCCCCATTATAGCCTATGGGCGAAACAGTGTCAAAATGTCAAAACGTTTCTACTTGCCTCATTTTGTTTTGAGGCTGTTTCAAACATAGCTGTTCCGTTTTGATTTTGCTGTTTCAACCTTGAAACGGGTCTAAACAGCATCGAAAAAAAACTGGTGGCAAAATTTTGCACAGCCCTACTGGAGATCTGTTCAGGGGCTGGTAACAGAAGCATTCATAATAAATCATTGAAAATAAAATAGACTTTTTATAGTGCTAGATACATATATTGCAAGTCTACTTGATAAAGTTTTCAAAAGTTGAGCATATTGCCAGATTGAAGGAAATCTAAAGTATGTTGAGGAAAACTTAGTGGAGAAGTCAGACTTTTATTTTAAATACAGACGTAGTCCTCTGATAGAAAAATAAAATAATTTGCAAATGCTCTAAGTTATGCGGCTGTCACCTGCTGGAGTTAAAGCCTGCTTAAATTTACCCCATTGTCACCTTGCATCAATATTGTTGAGTTTATAGGGCATAAATGCATTTTGAACCATTCATGAAATTTTGCTAGGGCAAGCTCTCAGAAATGACTGTCAAGCTTTTTAAAATGAGACCTAGTAACTTAGTTTCCTAAACGACTTTTGAATCTCTTGAAAAATTTATTTTCTATGTGCTCTTGTAGTGACATATCTTCTGTATTCACATCTGATTGTTGATGCCACAGTTGCTTTTGTTGTGTAATACAGCTTTACATTGTGCATTCAATGTATTTATTCAGATCAGACATTTATCTTTATACTGCAGTAATCTGTACTCTGCACCTTCAGTTCTGGTCATTCAATCAGTATTTCTGATGCTGTCGGTGTATTCCATAAAAAAGAAACTGTATTTAACTTGAGAGGCTAGGTTGAGACCACTAATATTAAGTCAAGTATTTTTCAGTCTTTGAACACTTAAGAGATGTAACTAAATTTACATATTAATAGTAAGGATTTTTAAAGTTTTTATAAGTTAATATCTATAAATAAAATAGCATATTGCATTTTAGATCAATTGTATTTGCAGCAATGATCAATACTAAGAAGTTTTCCACAAACAGCTGTGAGGCGTTCAAATTCACAGCTGACACTAAGATGCGGGGAGAAGGACAGGCTGCAACTAGATCTAGGCAGGTTACAGAGGTGGGCGGATGAGAACAGAATGGGATTCAGTACTGGCAAGTGCAAGGTGCTGCACCTGGGGAGGAAGAACCAGCAGCATACCTACAGGCTGGGGAACTCCCTTCTTATCAGCACAGAGGCAGAAAAGGATCTTGGAGTCATTATAGACTCTAGATGAACATGGGCCTCCAATGTGGGGACACAGTCAGGAAAGGTAACTGTACCTTTTCATACATCCACAGATGCATCACGAGCAGGCTCAAGGAGGTGATCCTCCCCCTCTATATGACATCGGTCAGGCACAGTTGGAGTACTGCATCCAGTTCTGGGCGCCGCACTTCAGGAGGGATGTGGACAACATCAAGAGGGTCCAGAGGAGGGCCATTCACATGATCAGGGGGCAGCAGGGCAGACAAGGAGAGGCTAGGAGACCTGAACCTGTTCAGCCTCCACAAGAGAAGGCCGAGAGGGGATCTGGTGGCCGTCTACAAACTGGCCAAGGGGAACCAGTAGGCTGTGGGAGAGTCCCTGTTCCTCTGAGTACTACCGGGAGTAACAAGGAATAACGGCCATAAGTTGACGGAGAGCAGATTCAGGCTAGATATCAGGAGGCACTACTTCACGGTCAGGGTCGCTAGGATCTAGAACCAACTTCCAAGGGAAGTGGTGCTCGCTTCTACCCTGGGGGTCTTCAAAAGGAGGCTAGATAATCACCTAGGCGGGGTCGTTTGACCCCAGCATTCTTTCCTGCCCATGGCAGGGGGTTGGACTTGATGATCTGCTTGGGTCCCTTCCGACCCTGTCTACTATGAAACAAATAACCAACCCTTCAAATTGTAGTAGTTCCTTTTAGATAGAAGAGAATGTTTGAATAAAGTCTGTTTCTAATGATAACAGATGTTTATCTTACTGTAAACCCTATCACTATCAAACACATTTCAGTATATTTGACCTGTATATCTGCTGGTGGGACTTCAAGAAGTAATAAGGATATTAATTAGGAAAATTGCTAACTTCTATAAGATAGACCATACAGCAACTGATGGGACACCCTTTTGCATGGTCTACTATTCTGAGAAGTGATTGGGGGCTAGGGGGGACTAGTAAGTGATAATCTGCGTAAATATAACATTTCAAAAATAAATTAAGTTCAGGACTGCATCAGCAGGCCTGAAGAAAAAAATGACAGTTGAATGAGCATATGGAAATAATGTCTGAGGTGGAAGTAGAGCTTAGACTTAACGCTATTGATAAAGTCAGATCTGGGAGTGAGTGAGGAAAGTTTTATCCCTGTTTCACTAGAAATGGCAACTTCAGTAGCAGAGATCTTTAATAAGGTTATCAAAGTGAGGGTGATTATAATGTAACTGGAAAAAAGCTGATGGGGACTGATCTGGCTCATTAAAAAGATCAGGTTAGTATGATCTCAACAACATATGCAAAGTTTTAAAACAAATCAGAAGGAAAGAATCATTGGAGAAATAGAGGAAGGCAGAAAATAGACATAAATGCTATGTTTTTATCAAAGGCATATCATGCTATAATTTTTATAGCTTTCTCTTCAAAATAACAGGTTTTCTGGACAAGGAAAATGTAGTAGAACACATCTATTTGGCCTTCTGTAAAGTGTTTAATGTGGTGCCACAAGGCAGCGTTCTTAGTAAAGATGGGAGAAGAAAGAAAATTTCATCGGAAACTAAATGTTTTCTGTCTTTGAGAGCAATAAGTTTGTGAAACAGTCTTCCAGTAGGGGTAGTGGGAGCAAACACCTGCGAAAGTTGCAGGCAGTAAGAGGAGACTGGAATCTGACCCTGGAGGTTCTTTAAGACCTGTATTCTAATACAATAAATAGATGCTAATTGGTGGAAATTTAGCCCTGAAATCAGGTGATGCTATGTATATACAAATGGAGTGAATATAACAATAAGCATAGTTCTTTAACATGAGCTGCTGTATAATGCACAAGGTCGTCAGAGCATTTACCTAAAATAAGCCATCATACTGTTTAAAGCAGGATTTACGTATAAATTGGCATAATAAAGAAATGTGGGATATGAAGTAGAAACAAGTAAATTTTTGGATACGTGTCAAGTATGCCATTAATTTCTAATGCATCAAAATGCTGACCAAAATGAGCAATATATCCATCTTGTTTATTTTCCTTTTTATTTCTTCCTAGATAACAGTGATCTAATTGCTTGTACAGTGATTACAAAAGATGGAGGTCAGGTTCAGAGGTTTCTGGCAGTGGATATTTACCAGATGAGCTTGGTTGAGCCTGATGTTGCCAGACTTGGCTGGGGAGTAGTTAAATTTGCAGGCCTTTTGCAGGTAAGATTTGAGGATTGATTTTTTTTGGGTAGGTAAAAATTCTGTTTGTATGCAAAATCAAATTGCTAATCTGGCTTAATTTTTAGATAAACATACCTATTTTCCTCTTTACTTAGTAGAATTATAAATAGACTTTTATTAGTTAGCTTTATGGCATTTTCCATCTTTCGGGTAAGTTCTTAAGTGTATTAGATGGAAGCTTGATTCAAGAAGGTACCTCTTTTCACTAGAATTCATAAACACTCGTATCTTTCTGAAGTCAAGAATGTGCTTAGGTCTCACTAAAGTACTTTTCTACAGCAGGACATTAATTGCAAATTAACCCATACTGTAAAATCTTGAACCTATTTATATAAAAGTCCCAATACCTGCCATGTTAGATATACAGAGAAAGAAAAAAGGCAACTAAAACATGCTTTCAAAAGTTAATGCATGCACAAATACAACATGGGAACATAAAGAATAGATGTCTGCCTGGGAAATATTTTATTCACTATTAAAATTGGGTGGAGCGGAACCAGATGCAGTTAAATAAGAATAAATGCAGATTACTTTGTTTGGTGAGAAATAACCAGTGACTTAGGTTAGGAGGCAGTGTCCTGGCCAGCACAATGGCTGAAAGAAACCTTGGGGTTATGATTGATCACAGGATGAACATGAGCTGTCAGTGTGACGCTGTAGTCAACAAAGCTAATGGCATATTGAGATGCATTAGCCGATGTGTCACGAGCAGGGCTAAGGAAGTGATGCTTCCTTTCCACTCGGAGCTGGTGAGACCCCAGCTGGAGTAGTGTGTCCAGTTCTGGGTGCCACACTTAAAAAAAGACATGGAGAATCTTGAAAGGGCCCAGAGAAGGGCGACAAGAATGATTAAGGGCATTGGAGGATAAACTTCATGAGGAAAGACTAAGGGACCTGGAACTGTTAAGCCTGGGGAAGAGAAGACTTGCAGGAGGATGGGGGTGGACTTGGTCATCTATAAGTAAGTAAGGGGTAAATATCAGGAGCTGGGAGAAACTGTTCGCTAGGGCACCCCAGGGGAGGACAAGGAGCAATGGCCATAAACTGTTAGTGGATGGTTTCAGGTTGGGTGCAAGGAAAAACTTGTTTATGGTCAGAGTGACCAGCATGTAGAATAGACTTCCAAGGTTGGGGACTGCTCCACCTCCTTGGGAAGTCTTTAAGAGGAGACTGGACAGACACCTTGCTGGGATAATTTGATTCCTGCCCAAAGCAGGGGGGTTGGAGGCAATCTTTCAAGGTCCCTTCTAGCCATTAATTTCTAGGGGTTTTAGAATTTTTTCATACAAAGGTAACCAAAGTATGTTATATTGAAGAAAGGAAAAATCTTAGGGTCCATCAATTTAACTATGTTTTCCAAGGAAAAAGGTGATTCTTTACTTTTCAAACTCTTTTACACTAGTCCTTATTTAGTCTAAATAAGTCAATACCTTATTCACATTTCTTGGCTTGCTAACTATAGCAAAACGTTAACCTATAATTAGATGCTGAGCAGAAATGGGTATGTTTCTTACCTTTTTATTCTGCTATCAGTACCCACATTTCCAGAAAAAATGGCAATAAGAATTTTAGCGTTTAATTCACTTACTTGAATTTGTGTGTGCCCTTGTTGGACTGACTTCCCAGAAACATGTGCCAAGTTATAGTAACTTTTATTGCCTCTGTTTTTAACTAGTACTCCTAGATCTCTTTGTTTTAATTGTATATTCAGAATAAATTATACATTCTTATTTGATCTATATTTTGAAACGTTAAAAATGAACAAGGCTTTTGCTCACACGTTCCATTCTTTTTCTTTGTAGGATATGCAGGTAACAGGAGTAGAAGATGACAGTAGGGCTCTAAACATAATAATTCACAAACCTGCATCTAGCCCCCACTCTAAACCCTTTCCCATCCTCCAAGCCACGTTTATTTTTTCGGATCATATTCGCTGCATCATTGCAAAGCAGCGTCTTGCAAAGGGCCGCATCCAAGCTCGTCGTATGAAAATGCAGAGAATAGCAGGTAATTGGGTGCATGCTTTTTAATTTTAATTTTTTTAATCGATGCATCTCATGGAAGCTCATAATTGTCTGGTCTGATGGCCTCTGAAGTACAGTACTGCAGGCCACCGGAATTTGAAAAATTGATGTCCAATTTTTAAGCAATGGATCTTATACTGTAATAGGAGATATGGTTAATCCCTCTCCTGAAGACTACCTACAGTTTTAAAATCAGTTCCTGGAATATTTCATTTTCTAGTATTTACTATATTAAGTAAATTTGAAATATTCTTATGCTTCTAGTCCCAGGAGTTATAACTTATAGAATTCACTTTTTTAAATGTGCTTCTGTTATTCCTGTTTAGAATAAGTTCAGAGTTAGGGTCTTAAACACTACTACACACAATTGCACTAAAGGATTAAATGCACATGGAAAATCTTTGCCTGCCTACAGCAGTTGACATATCTACAAATATGATGGCTTGCTGCAGTGCTATAACTAACATAAGACCTTTTTGATCTTATGTTACTAAAAATGTTTGAAGTGGTTTAAAATCCCATATATAATGGAAAGAGATTGCGGCAATACATTTTTCCTTCTATACTATATGCTTAGTTGGGCTTTCTTAATATGTATGTGCATTTTTGGAGCCATTGTTGCCTGTTCTTTATAATTGCAGAGCATAATGAAACAACAAATAATTTGTATTTAGGAAAGGCAAGTATAAGCTGGTTATGCAGATTGGTCTATAAATTAATTGCAGCGCAAGAATTCTGGGTAAACCGTTGATGCAATTTTCCCATATATCTCCTTTATTTAGATCTGGTTAATAAAAACTTTTTGTTTTTACATAGCTCTTCTGGATCTTCCTGTCCAGCCTTCAAATGAGGTGATGGGTTTTGGACATAGCTCTGCATCTACATCCCAGCACCTACCGTTTAGATTCTATGACCAGTCACGACGTGGCAGCAATGACCCTACTGTACAGCGTTCAGTTTTTGCATCTGTTGACAAAGTCCCAGGTAAGACAGCACTTCTGATCAAAAAAATTGCTGTACCATTTTGAATGTGATATACAGCCCAGTCTTTGCCTCTTGAAACTTTGATCATAGCCTGTTCCTAACCAGAAATGTGTTTTCCCTACTATTATCCTTTTAAAAATATTTTTCCTTTGTCCATTAAATTTTATCAGTTGAAACTGTTCCATTTGCAGTCATTAAGTACAGATAAGTTTTCTCTGCATCTTGTGAATATGCATCTTAAATAAGGTGTAATTACTTGTGTGTGTGTGTTATCTTCTCATTTTCCAAATTGTTAATGGGAATTATTTAAAAACATTAGAACCTCAAACTTGGAAATGCTCAAAAATGTTGCTCATCAGATTGTGGTAATTTCATCTGCAGTGCAACATGACCAGGGATCCTGGTTTTCCATGATTAAAAACTCTCAAATGCTCTAATAAAACCCCCAAAATCCATAATTAAAATGACAGGCCCCTCACCTCCCCCCAGCCCCTCCAGCCCTGCCAGAGGGGGCCCCCAGCTGCCAGGGCTACAGGGCCAGGGACTTGGGTCCACAGCCCCTGTATCAGAGCAGAGCCTGGCTCTCCCCTTCCTTCCCTCCCGCTGCCTGCCTGCTGTGGGCTTTGGCGGAGAGAGGAGACCCGTGCCCTGCAAATGTATGCACAGGGTGGGTGCACATGTGGGCTGCCCTCTGCAAGCTCAGGCTCCCAGCTTGTTGCCCTCCCCCAGGGCTTCCACAGCCCGGCAGGTTCAATCTGGTGGTGCAGCGCACATCAGGGCTGTGCAAGACAGCTGCTTGCCTCTGCGAGCTCCACACTGCACTGGCAGTGTGTTCTCTGCATGGGGGCACAGCAGAATGGGATTGTGTCCCTCACTGCTGCTGGGCACACAAAGGATGCATCTCCAGGGCACTGCAGAGCTCACAGCAGCAAGCAACTTTCCTGTGCAGCCCCCTGTGCGGCCCTGTTGTGCCAGGTCACACCCACCGGGCTACAGAGGCAGTAGGAAGGGAGCCTGAGTCTGCAACGAGCAACTTGCCCCCATCCTCGCACAGATCTGGGGGGCACAGATCCCCTACAGGAGGGCACATGACTGTAAGGAGGTGGCCCCAGCCAGCCCCCTTGCGGCTGCGCATTGTGGCCCCAGTCCCCAACCCCCCCTGGCTGGGCAGCAGTCTGAGCCCTACCCAACTCCCACCCTATGGGGTCCTCAGTTCTCCCCCCTCCCCCAATTTACCTGTGGGAGCTGCTTTCCAAGCTGCCTGGTGGCCATGTGCACATACATGCATATGGCACCCCGTACCTATGGCACATGACTTATGAGGACAGGCTGAGGGAACTGGTCTTATTTAGTCTAGAGAAGAGGAGACTGGGAGGGGATTTAATAGCAGCCTTCAACTACCTGAAGGGGGGTTCAAAAGAGGATGACGCTAGACTGTTCTCAGTGGTGGCAGATGACAGAACAAGGATCCAACAGTCTAATGTTGTAGCAAGGGAAGTTTAGGTTAAATATTAGGAAGAATTTTCTTACTAGGAGGGTAGAAAAACACTGGAACAGGTTATCCAGAGAGGTGGTGGAAGCTCCATCTTTAGAGGTTTTCAAGACCCTGCTAGACAAAGCTTTGGCTGGGATGATCTAGATGGGGGTTGTCCTGCCTTGAGCAGGGGGTTGGACTAGATGACCTCTTGAGGCCCCTTCCAACCCTAATTTTCTATAATTCTAAGATTTTGAATCTTATTCGGTATTTCAGAATCAACTTCTTTGAGGGAATGAAAAAATAATTTTCATGATTGACCTTGCCCCCTAACGATGCTTCTATTTTGAGAACATGATGGTAATGTCAGTGAAAACAGCTGACGCTATTGTTGGGTGTTCCTAATTGATAGCTCTACTTGACAAGAACTTGTTAGGGTTTCATTGTGTGCCTGGGTAAACTTGGGGGAAGCAAGAATAGAATCAATATGATATCAAGAGTGAAAAATTTAAAATATAAACTTTTTAAAACATTATGGTTTAATTCAATATGTAATACCTAATCGTGAATGTTATAAATGTTTTATTATGTAAAATTATGGTGCCTACAGTGGAAAAAGGCTCATGTTTGGTGGGGGGGTTGGTTTACTTTTTTAAGTATTTTTGATTTACTATATTTTCTGCTTCGGTATTTTTAGCATAGCCAAGGTGACATTAGCAGAATTTCATGCTTCTCTTGGTTATAAAGGCAAAGATCCAAAGATTTGGGATCTGGGTTTTTCATTTGTGTGTATAGTGTTTACAGCTTCTACTGATTTCAGAACTGTGGGTTATGGTATCTCAACATGAAGCCTTTAGTGACTGTTTCAAATTGAACTTTATAGCTTTGGCACTTAGCTTACCTGCAGCTTGTTAGTTAAGTGTAAGACACCTGTAGTTGCTTTCAATCTCTGAATATTTCATTGCTACAAGTGGTTTTTTAAAATACTTGCATACTGTAGTGAGATATTAGTTTCTCTGTAGAGCAAGCAAGCTACTTTCTTTCACAGACTTGTTCTAAGCAGAGAAAAGCAAGCATTTATTCTTAGCAATATTCCTGGAGCATTATACAGTTCCTTGGGAGAACCAAAGCTTATAATGCACGATGTGGATTTTGAAGTAACAGTAAACTTTAATTCATATGCGTATTCACTGTGTGTCGCTCTATATTCTCTACTGTTAGCATTGTATGGCTACTATTTCAATTGGTATCTAATATTTTCTCTGCTTCATGAATTAGAAAGACAGCCTAAGTTTTCAATTACAGAATTATTTGATGCAACTGGAAGAATGGACTTGACTTATTGTATTTCAGGTCTAGTTTAAGCATTGGCAGCTAGTGCAACTCCCATCATATATTTCATAGCACAGAGCATATTAGTACTATAAACTTTTTAATATTAAGAGAATGAAACGGGCAGGCAGAAGGTTAGATTCGATCTGAGCTTTTTTAACTTTTCATAGGTGTTCAAATATTGCTTCAGTTATGGTCAAAGCCC
>NW_005841838.1:3851529-3861653 GCF_000455745.1 Alligator sinensis
GCAGGACACATGTGCCATTGCCCTCTCTGGTCTGCTGTTGCTTTTACCACAAAAAGCAGAAGAGCATGGGAGACTGAGTAGAGCCCTCCCCTGCATTTGAAGCATGTTCAGGAGCTTGGATGACTGGTTAGAAGCCCTTGATCCATTATCCATTACTCCCTTATAAACAGAAAATGAATGAGAAATTTAGTTCCTGAGCTATACAGGGCTTATACTCTCCTGTCCCTTCATGCTCCTGATGCTTTTCTGGTCCCCTATAACTCATTACTTCACTAGTAAAGCTTCAAGATCCATGTGCCCTGCATCAGGCTGGACCAAAAATCTGCAGAATTTGTGCGCAACAGATTTGGAAAACTCTGTGGCAAACTCAGGTGAATTCAAAACAGAAATGGTGTCTCATTTAAACAGGACAGAGCTTTTTCACATTGATAAAGAATCTCTTGGGTTATTTGTTTGGATATTAAATTCAGTTTATTTCACATGGCTTTTTGCTTCCTTCCCATCCACATTTAACATACTATAGGCCTCAAATTGCAGCTGCATAAATATAGTGTAGAAGGCTTTTGAGGAGGGTAAAGAAGCTGTAATTTTATTTATTTATTTTTTTAACTGCTGGGTGCTTGATGGAGTGTCAGTTGAGGCTTTTGATAGTAGGGAAGGAATCACTCTCCTCTTCTAGGCAGAGTGATTCCTCTTATCTTATCTTCCTTGACCCCTGCCTCTTATGGGCAGGGGTCAAGGTGTTTAAAATTCAGGGTAAAGGATCAAATTTTCTGCAGTCTTTTGACAAACTTACTGGTCATTCCTTCTCTAGAAAGGTAGCATTGTCCAATAGCAGTGACGTAGCATTTAAGCCTGGTATTTCTGCTAAGGTAATCAGCAGGGAAAAACAACTAATGATACTGAATAGGCTTCAGAGGTGTGTAGGGGTATCTCGCATTTCTCAGTATGACTAATTTCTAATAGCCTGTAGATTTCAGTGCTTTGGTTGCATACATACAAGTTTGCCTTTAGAAGAGCCCCCTCCTGTTGTGACGATGTAACTTTTCTTTTTAAAATGAATTTACATTTTCAAGCACAATTAGGGGATAACTTAAAAGAAGCAGGCTCATGAGTGTTTGTATCATCTTACACATGCACAAAGCTCCAACTGTGGCACTGTAGGTTATTCAGTTGCCTTCTCCCAATCTTGTTGCTCAAATGTTTTATGGGACAATGATAAAGTTGCTTAAAGAGCGTGTGCCAGCTTCTGTCAGTTTAGGGTGGATTGGAGGGGGAAGTACATGTAGCCTTACTGAAAAGCTGATATGAGGGTATAATATACCAGAATAACAGCTGCTCTTATTACTGTCTAGTGAAGAATGGGTTTTACAAATACAGTCTTTTTTGTTCAGCAGATGATTGACCCAGTGAACTGGCAAAGTGTTTATCAGAGAGGAAGTAGAAGTGGTTCTCCATCTGTTAGTCATGAGCACTAAGGGACTTCCAGAAATTTCTTAGCACATTACCTAAAAATCCTTTGCCAGGCTTTTATTTATTTAATTAGATTATCCTTTTTATGTCTTTTTTTGGTGTTGGCACTTTAGAAGGGTATGCAAATAGTCTCAAGCCTGTTTGTTTAAAGCTGTCCCTTGGATTTGGACAGTCTTAGGACAGAAGCAGCCATGATGGCTTTATCTGTTCTTTGGTGTCTGAAAGTTTGACCTGCCTGTAAATTCAGGAAAATTTCCTCATAACATCTGAAAAGAAATGCATTTAATGTCAGAGACTTTCATATTTTGGGAAAGTGACAGGTCCTGCTGGGTTGTGTGAATCATTTCACACTATGAATGAAAATGCTGCACAAAGACACTGAAATTATCAGCTTCCACAGACATACCTGTTAATGAGTCTCATACCAAATAAGAGTCATAAAATAATTAATAGCACCATGAATAAAGTACAAGAAAAGGAGACTGCAGATAAGAGAGATCACTTGGAAACTGGATAAGAGATTGGATAAGAGACTAACTGAATCCTTCCATTAAAGGCCTCAGTTGAGGAATATCATGTAGAACAGCGATTCTCAAACAGGGTGCTGCAGCACCCAATGATGCTGTGAGATTCTTTTAAGGTTGCTCCATAATATTAGCACTGTTAGGTGCTGGCATTTTCTGAAAAGTGCCACCAGTCTAACAAGGGGTGCCTTGACTTTAGAAAGGTTAAAAACCACTGATCGGGAAAATATGCTGAGTCTGTTACATCCTGTTAAAAATCAAGTACATTGATGACAGCTTTCTCTTCTTGAGAATAAAACCAGAGGATAGCTACATAAATTAAGACTTTTTCAGAATATTTTCTTCCCTAATTTTGTTAAGGCTCGAGAAGACTTGTGCAAAAGTTTAGTTGCCTTCGCAGGGCAAAAAAATGGTGTTATACCTAAATACATTAACAAATTACTTGACTTTCAGCAGCATTAAGCACCTTAATTCCTTATTTTTAATGAGGTTTTAATGCTCGTGCCTTTTGAATATCAGAACAAAGCTGCCTTTGACCTGGGCCACAAGATGCTGATCCCCAGACATTATTTTGTTTTTTATCAGTGACTGCTGCTTTATGATAGTAAATTCAGAGTTTACCATGACGGTTACAAAACTATAGTTTGAGATGTATTATATCATCTCATACATTTATATGCAACTAGTTCTATTAATGAACTACTCACAACACTGTACAAATGAATACTTAACTTGAATTTTCTCTTTCAACAAAATCACTCATTAATTACACAGATGCTATTCAGTATTTCCTGTACTCCTTTTTTCTTAACTTCCAGCAGGAAATTGTGGGAAAAAATCAAAATATGGCAGAGTTCCAATATGAGAATTGAGAGGGTCTGAGCCCTCTCTGCTCTGCAGTTTATGGAATAGTATAGCAACTTGTGGGGACCGTGTTGTTTAACTGAAGTTGTTCCATTCACTGAGAAAAGAATATTCAAATATAACTCGACATATTTTGTAAATAATCACTAAAGAATAACGATGCAATTTTTATTACATCATAATAATAATAACTCATTTTCATATGGTCTACTTCATATGTCTGTTCAGTCATGCCTCTGCTGACTTTATTACCCAGTGTTACTATTTTTCACACCACTCAATAAGGCACAATCATCAGAGTTCTAGATAACAAACTGGATTTTGTTCCTTGCTTACAGTCAACAGGTGTGTTTGGAACTGGGCAAAACTATGGTATTAAAAGCAAGAAAGAATGATAGGTGTCATGGAGTATGCAGTTGTAGGAAAACAGGGCTGCACAAGTAACTGCTAACATTAATTGCAAGTTTTAAGATGTGAAAATAATAGTCCCAGAGTTGTCTACATTACAGAGTTTCTGTCTCTGACCTGTCCCCCAGATATAAGTTGGTTCAATATAAGCTATTACTTAAACCTCACAAGTCTCATTTCTTATAGAAATGTGTAATAGTTGCAAGTAAATTACTTGGAATTTTAATGATTTCCAGATCATCACAGCTGCTGCAGGTTGTAAAGTATATATTAAGTAACAGTATAAAAAGTCTTATAGCACATGCTGATTCTGGTCAATACTTGCTTTGAATATCTCCTTAATATGCTTATGCTAATAAACTCCATGAGGTAAATAAATATCAGTGTCGAGTAATTTTTAATGTACCATTCTTAGAAAGGGTACTTGGAGGAGATTTCTTATTTCATTGTGAAACTTTCAAAAGCATATACATGACTTACGGGCATGAGATTCCTCTACGTCATTTGGATGTTATTGAAAAACCTCATGTGTACAGTTCAGATGTTTCATACCCCATTTGAGAGAGAGTGAGTTATGACTGGACCTTGTTTCCAATGTAACCTCTAAGATTCCTCTGCTTTGTGGCAGATATTTTACACCAGGTCATCACCACATGCATGCACGTGTGCTTCTTGTAGAAAATATAATATACTTTTATAATATTATATAAAGCTGTTGCACACATATATGTAGATATCTAGATTAACCTATCCAGAGTAGGGAAGGAGTAGCTATTTACCCCATATTTTAGTTAGCAGAACATTTTGTGAGAGGTTTTTAAGCATTTATAAACCTTAAAAAAAGTTTCATTGTGTATGAGGTAGAAAAAGATTGGCTTTGACAATGCAGGCTTTTAAAACCCAAGATCTCCAGAAATCATGAGTCTGGCCTCTCAAAACCATGGGACTTTGTGTGCACATGAGTTCATGTTTTCAAGCTGTTCTCTGAAGTTGCGAGGGCTAGAACCTTCTTTTTAATAAAATCTGAGAATTAAAAAGATCACCAGATATACAAGATTTGTGGTGGAATTGCTGGAGTTGCAGTATTAAGGATGGAACTGGTCATGTTTTCAGGTGGTTTGTTGAACAGGGACGTATATAGTGATTTCATTGTGTGTTGTTCAGTGTTAGTTGGTCCTGGCTCCTGATGCTAAAATTTCCACTAACCCATTTGGGAGGTTAAAGTATAGTTTTACAAAACTGACTCCAAATAATATGGTGGAACTTTTTAAAAATCCTCTATAAAGGAAGGTGGCAGGCAAAGAGGAAGAAAGAAAATCAGTAAGGATTAGAGAAGAGTAAAATCAACTATTCGAAAAAGGGTGGGTGACCATTTAACAAGAAGTTAGTTAAGTGAGAAGTGCATAAAAGGTGATTTAGAAGCAAGTTCAGATTGCACTCATCAAATGGAAAAATGTACACAACATGGCAGAATGTTGAGACTAAAAATTAAGAACAAATCTGTCACTTTAATTTTGTGTATTGATTAGTTGTTGATGCTATTGGCAACAAAACCCCAAACCACGTGAAACTTGCTGTGTTTTGTCTGTAGCAGCCCTGGTCTGAGCTTCAGATTTGTAAGGAAGATATCTGAATCTTGACTCGTTGGCTGATCAGTTTGGTTTGAGGGAGAAGAGAGTTTGATCTTTGTTTCATATGGTGGTTATGGCATTTCTTTGAGATTCTTGTGTTTTAAATCTGTGCATATTGAAAGAGAATGTATACATTTCTGCAAAGGAAGGATACTGCTTTGTAGTAGAGATGGAAAAAAGTATCATTTCAGTGGGAAAAAAAATCAGTTTCTCCTTTCCTTCCCCTTCTCCATGTGTCTTGCTTGTACAGAGAAAAGCCTGAACTGTGGGTTGATTGGATTTGATCTTGCAGAATTGGTTATGGCAAAGCAGGTGAATGCAGGAAATGCTATCAAGCCAACTAAAAAATAGACCAAAGAGAAATATAGGGCGAAAAGAGAAGGCAGCAGAGCAGGATAGATATGTGATCATCTGAGAAAATAGGGCTAGATTCTATTTCTCCTAAAGTTTAGGGCTTCTTCCACTTTTCTGAATAACTTAGTTTTAAGTTTGCCATCTTACACAAGGATACACCCTTACCAAAGAACTATTGTGGAGGGGGAAGGTAGAAACAAGAAGCAAATGCAAGAAACTGTCCTAGACTCTTTAGAAACAATAGCATTAAAGTAAAACTAAGCAGTGAATCAGTGGTGATCTCTCTACATGTCTAGCATTCTGTAATCATTGCTTGAGGAGACTGTGAATGCATATTTTTAAGTACATATTTCCTATGAAATTAACTCATTTTAACTAAAGAGAGAAGACATTCTTCTGTAAGAGTTGGGAGAAATGTCAAGTGATCTTACATAGTTAAATGCTCAAGAGAGCATGCTGAACAGTATTAGAGGACCATGGATATTGGAAAGGAAATGGGATGTGTCTCTGTGTATTCCTAACAACTTGTATCTTTAGCACTTGAGAGAGTTAGAGCAGCTACACATGAGGCACCTTTAGGACCTTTTAGGTCTCATTTCACTTCCAATAGCCATGACTAACTCTACTTACTTTTTTCTTTGCAGATTGTTCCTGAAGGAGGCTCATGGTTTAATCTTTATCAAGGCTCTGAACCTGTGGCATTTTAAATTATTGAGATTTACCTTTCCATCCTCCTCCCCCTCCTCCCCCCCCCCCAAAAACCCTCCATCATGAGTGAAATTGTAACATCCCACTAGTGTGCCCTTTAAGCACTTCATTTGTAGATGAAGGATTTTTTTTTAAATGCCTTGACTGAATTTCTTTTTATTTCTCACTGTCGCATTTATCATTGTTGTGACTTGGTGTGAACCATCATGTTCTGTTTTCAGTGTTCTTGCTCAATCTTGTCAGATGACATCCACGTGACATTAATACAATTTTTTCTCTTTGATAAAGGAAATATAGCATTAAGAAACCCTTTAATATTATTTCTGAAACTTGTCTTTGTGAAAGTTTGATATCCTCCTAGTTCATGGCTTGTGATGAGGAAATGGGTATACAGTGACATTTTTTAAATGGAATATCTGGCAAATGTTAATAGGCTCTTAGGGAAAATATTCTAGTTTGCAGCTTATTATTATAACATTTTGCTCATGAACTCAGTTTGCTTTTCTCTCTTACTGTTTTATTGTGTCTGTATTTTGTATAAAAAGTGTATATAGGTATCTGAATCAGTCACATTTTTTACTATGTAAAAAGGTCATATTTTTGCACTGTGCACAAATCCGAGTTTTCTTCACTTATTTTCCACTCATTGAGGTAAATTAACCTTTAATGCATATAATTCATGTGAAGTCTAATTTGCTTATTTATAGACATTATCTGTAATAGAAATCACTGCCTTTACTTCCCTACTTCTCAAACAAATTGATGCACATTAAGTGGTTTCTACATTCAGTGGTTGGTTGTGTGTAGAGAATCCACACTGGTAAATTTGAGCAAACTGCTGGAATGAAATAATCACCTATTAGTATTTCCACTGGCAGGAAAATGAATTTTCAGACTCTTAATAAAGAATTTATCACAGAAGAATAACTGGGTTTTTTTTTTGTCTGATTACCCAGCTGGCATGCTTTTGGTAGGTATAATTACTGATCTTGATTTACTAAGCATCTGTCTGAGGATATGGCAAATCCTTCTACTTTGGCTCCTACTATACCACAGAGAAACACAAAGGAGAACACTACATTAGAAAAAGGGGATTTACATTAGTTTGTTGTCATCTGCATTTATTAAGAAGAAAATCTGTGATTATAAAGCTGCAAGTATACAGGGAGAAGAGAAGGTAATTACTTTTTACAAGTTATGAGCCAGCTTTTGGTTAATTTTCCATTGAATTTGTTTTCCCCTCTGTTATCAGTAATTGGGTATCTTTGAGGAAGCTACTTAACCTTTTCATGCTTCCCTTTGCTCATCTCCCTTGTGAGGTGCTTGCCTTGCTCATAAATGCCCCAGGCATTTTTCCATCAAAGATACTGTTTAAAGAATCTAGATAGCAACCCCTTGCATTCATGTGAATTGGAAGGGATTCTGACTATTGTATTTGTACATTTTTCACACTTTTAAAATAATACTTGCAGTGTAATAGTTCTGTAACTTTCTATTAAAATCTTAATAATGAATTCATGAAGACTAGCCTTTACTGTGAATGGTTATTATGTAGATGGCCACAACAATGGTTATTATAACCCTTGGTTTTTTACTCGTGCAGATGTTAAGACAGGTTCCTATAACTTTTAAAAAGGGTCCTGTAAATGTGAGTTCAGTACTTGGACCTCTTGCATTTAACAGACCTCCAGCCAAAAGGAGGTGTGAAGCGGCTATATCAACTCTGCTTTACAGGTTATACCAGGGGTACTTGAGAAGGCCCTAGGGGGACGGAGCGGCCCACAGACCATCCCACGATGCCGCACAGGTGCCGCCCGCCCGGCCAGATGCAGGGGGTGGGGGAAGCTCACACACAGCGGTTGCCACTGCTCTGCGTTCAGCTGCGCACCTCACCCCTCCCTCTGCGTCTGGCCTCCGGCAGTACACTGCTCCACAGCTAGCCGCCAGGGGTACACTGATCCAAAAAGGTTAAAAACCCCTGGTTTAGAGTTTTGCAAGCAATGAACTGCTACATGGTGCAAATGAACAGTTTAGGATTGAAGTATCAGTAATAAACCATATCTTAAGGTAGGAGAAACCTCTGCAAAAGAACTTGTGGTCTAGAAAGTATATTTGAAAAGCTGGCAATAATTAACAACAAAAAGAAAATTAAAGCAGTGTTCAAAAAATATCTTGCCAAGATATCAGTTGGAGTCCTTGGATGTATTCAGTTTCCTGGTCAGTTTGCTGGAGAGAGGATATTAAGCTTCTTGCTCTCTGAATGGCAGCTCTGCAAAGCTCAAAAGTACCTACAAGTGCTTTTATGGAAAGTAATTAAACAGTCAAAAAGATAACAGTAACAAGGGGCTCAATACTATTCTGACTGATGCCACAGGTTTATGTAGAGCATAGTCAGATGCCAGAGAACTATAATTCCAGATGACACATTTCTCTAATAAGATTTTATGAAATTCAGTTCACCTCTTCTCTTTTTTTCTGTTCCTGTCATTGTGACTTGACTAGTAATGTGTGTTGATCAGACATTTTCCCTGTCATTTTTCTGATCCTGTGTGATTGATTAAATGGTGGCACAATCAGATCTTTGATGCTGTGTGAAAGCTTTACGTGCTAGAAACGTAATGAACAGTGCTAGTAAGAAACAAATCAAGTTTACTAATTGGTTCAGAGAGGCGTTGTAAAGGAAGAGATCTATGTACTTTAAGTTGGTTTTGTGGGGTGAGGGGTAGAGAATCTCTAATCAGGAAGTCTAAGACAGCTAAAGGAACTAGGTCCTGCAGCATCTACTAGATACTTCTGCCAGCAAAAACAGCTTTCACTCTCCTGGGTCTACAAAATACTACAAGTTTGCGAAGTTGCACCATGCTAACGCTGTGTATGAACTAAGTCATCCATATAATAATGCGCAGACAACCACAGAAAAACCAACTCCTTAGTTCACCACTGAGTAATTAAGTCTGCAACTTCTGCTGTACCATTTGAACTTTTTCTCCAAGCTTACAATGCATTAGTTGACAGCACTCTGTCTGTATGCGCAATCACTGAGTTAACGGAGAGCTATTCGCTTAAAATAAATTGGAACTAAAACATGCCAAAAGATGTCAGTGAAATAATAAAAATGTTTGCAACAGGCTACTAATTTTGAAAATGCAGGAATTTCAAATTCAAGACGATGAATGTGATTTCATTTCAAATTAACTACTAACAGAGCAATTGCACTCAAAACAAATTTGATATACAGCTTTTTATTGGTTAGGGTTGTTTCATTTTGTTCCAGTTCCGTTACTTATGCATTTTGTACCTGACTGGAGAGAGGGTTTTTTAATTATTTGTAAACACCATCTGTATAATGGGTATGTAACTTGCTTATCTCACCATGGCGTGTCCAGGATTAATGTTAAAGCTTTTTGACATCCATGGGTGAAAATTGCTGGAGGCATATAGATTTACTACGAAAATCAGCACAGAATACAGTTTTGTCATACAAGATTTAATAGGCAATTAGTGGAAAGTTCAAAGGTTTAATTGCCCATCCTTAAATTCTTAAATATGAAAGCTGGTATTGATGGGATTTTCATCTAAAACTCTCCCTCAGGGGAATCGTAGCAATGATCAAGTGAGAAGCTAATTAACATAAATTTACTTTAATTTTTAGAAGTATCCAAGATATAAGTGGAGACCTTTGGTAGAGTGTTCCCTTTCAGGCATCCCCAACCTACACTTGTTTGCATTTCCTTCCCTTAATCTTTACCGTTTTATTTATCTTCAGAGCTTGAACATGTCCTTCATCGAAAGAAACAATGCCCTTCTCTAGAAAAGCATTTCATACTAGTGCTTACTGATAAGATCACAACATTACCTTCCATATTTTAAACCAATGACTCTCAAATCTACTCTGTGTATGAATTGCCTGCATCATCCAATTAAGTACCTTGGCCTGTCTTTTCTGACATCCCTCTATGGATGTCTTATCATAACTTTAAAATCAATATGGTCAAGACTGAGCTCTTGATCACTCACCTCAGTCTTCTCTCTTTTGCATTTTGTCTGTTGCCATGACCACTGTCCATCTCTAGGGACCTACCTAAATCATGGCAGAAGTTTGTGGCACAGCAGAAGCTTTTAATCTTGCTCTTTTCACCATGCACCCCTCATCCCCCCCCCC
>NW_005841838.1:3861672-3863641 GCF_000455745.1 Alligator sinensis
GCTGCTGAGTGATAGATGGGCAATTAATGCCACTGTGTTTGCCTCCCAATCTCTCAGTGGCAGTTGGGGGGGGTCAGCAAAAAGACTGAAATTAAAGGTGCCACTGCATCAGTAACTTCTGCCAGTATTTAGGCGAGTCCCTATGACCAGGGATCCTGGTTTTCCCTGATTAAAAAAGAATTAAAAATTCTCTGATTTTTTTTTTATAAAGCAAATAGTAAATTCTCTCATTAAAAACCCCAAATCTGTGATTAAAATGAAACGTTGCTATATATGTGTGTGTGTATAGGTATCAGTTGAACACAATTTTTTTTAATATATTTACAATTTTAAAGCACTTTGAAAGTGTAGCACTGTTGTAATCACTATAATAAAACAAATTCTAAATACCTGTACATTTTGGTATTTTATTTTGGGTTTTTTATCATGGAAAATCAGAGCTCCCCCTGCCCCCTAGCTCAAAGAATGCATGTCCAAGCCCCTCACTCCCAAGCCACAGCCCCTTAGTCCTGCTGGTGCCCCCAGCTGCCAGGGATACAGGGCCAGGGACCCAGGTCCACAGCCCCCTGCCCCAGCAGCAGCACCTGAGCCCCAACTGCCACCCACGGGAGGTGGTAGCTGCTACAACAGAGCAGAGCGCAGAGCCTGGCTCTCTGCCTCTGACGGCTGTGGGCTCGGGTAGAAGGTAGGGCCAGCTCCCTAGTGCTTCACCCACTCCCAGGGGGTAGGGGGGACTCATGCCCCCTAGACCCATGCACAGGAGGGTTTGCCCACTGTAGGCTCAGGCTTTCTGTCCTGCTGCTGTCCCCCAGCATCACAACCTTGTGCTGCTACTGCATGGGCAGGGGATGCCTCGCCAGGGTGGTGCAGAGCTCTGTGGCAAGGAGCTTCTCTGTGCAGCCCCACTCTGCCCCACTCGCATCCACTGGACTGGGGAGGGCAGTAGGGAGCCTGAACCCTAAGCTGGGAACTCACCCCCACCCCATGCACAGATCTGGGGAGCATGGGGTCCCCCTGCCTCCCCCCTAGAAGTGCACACAGCGGAGGGGAGCCAGCCCCACCCCCCAGGGAAGCTGCCTATGGCCCTGTCCTAGTCCCCACCAGGGCTCTGCAGTTGTCCAGTCTGGCTCCAGGCCCCAAGCTCCTTCACCGCCCAGCTGGGCAGCATCCTTAGCCCCAGACCTGCCCAACTCCCTCCCTCTCTTGCTCGCTCCCTCCCTATGGGGGCCTCAATTCCCCGCCACCCCCAACTTACCTGCAGGAGCTGCTCTCCAGGCTGTCTGGTGGCTGTGTGCATATACATGCACATGGTGACCCCTGCCTGACCACCCTCCTCCTGCTCCCCCCAGCCCCTCACAAGCCAGAAGTCTGCCAGCTTGCAGAACTCTTTGCAAAAGTGCAAAATCCATGGGTTTCTCCTGCTAAATTCTTATTACTATTACTGCACTGTCATTGTAAATTGAAGAGAAAAAAAGAATCCCAATATTCAGTGAATATTGTTGATCTAGAATTGCTTGTATAAAGGATCCTTTCTTTGTTTTTGCATCATAGATAGACAAGACAGTATCTTGGAAATACTAGACTAATGCACTATAGATACAGAAAATGAGTAGGCAGCATAGTTGGTTATTCTTTAAATTTCTGTGTCCAGCATAGAATTGTGAAAAATTTGTGAACAAAGACAAAGTTAAGAATTTGAGGCATAATTGATGGATATCTCTAGAGATAATTGTAAACTATACTAAACTGCTTCTTCCAGGATGTTGTCATTACAGCAGTATGTTGTGCTGTTTTGACATAACCAAGGAGCCCTGAATCTGTCCACTGCTGCTAAGTTCTTATAGAGTGCATCATACTCTGACTCTGCATTTCCCATTAAGTTTTTGCATAATCTACTTGCTCATTTGTATGTGTTTGGGCAAACTTGATGAGAGCACCGTTAACATTCATTACTTTGACTGAATGCCGA
>NW_005841838.1:3863672-3873553 GCF_000455745.1 Alligator sinensis
GCGTTTACTTACCTTTGTGGACATAATTGCCTTAACTCCCTAACTCTCAAAGGGCACATGTACTTACTTTAAAAGGAAGAGGTGGTAGAAGCAATAGATTTAAGGAATGGTTGAGATCCATTTCTACAGCATAGGATACTAATTCCATTTTACTTAAGTGTTCCTTTCTTCTGTTGTTTTCCTGCCTTCGCTATTTATTTTTTTGTAATATTTGTTTAAACAGCTAATACAACTAAATAAAGAAAAATGTCTCAAACTGTGATATTTCCAGGAAGAATGTCTTTAGCATAATCCTGGGCTCTCTGGTTAAGGGTTAGGTAACTTGATTGGGCAATGGTGTATTCCCTATTTTTGGGTAGCTAAAGGGTCTTTGCACCTGGGGAGGGTGGGACTCAGAAATAAAAAGCATGGAGAAGTGTGCACTTATGACCCTGTAAAATAGTATTGCAGAATTCCGCATATAGAGTATCACATTTTGTACATTTTTTCCCTTAGTCCTACAAATAGATCCGTTATTGCTAAGAAACATGACTAACTAGGTTTAGATAGTTTTTATATGATAGTGAGAACCCTGACTGATGGAAGTTAAATTGATCTGATCTGCAATTGAAATAGAAATCACAGCTTGCTTTTCAGGTGGTGATTCAAAGTGTCTGTAAAGCCGACAGTTGAAATGGGGAAGACATCTCTTTATAGGCACACTGATCTTAATATCATTGAAATAGCAAAATACATAACCTTGTCAGAGTAGATCTATTGTTAAATGAATATTACCATTTTAAGCTACAGATAGTTTTTCCATTAATCTTCTGGCTTCTATAGTGTTTTATTTTCTCAATATGTTTCTGGGCTTTCCATCTAAAACTGAGCACATTTCCCTGCTGATTCTTCATCCTGTATTCAGTATAACATCACTAAACAGTACATAAATACTCCCATCTCCCTCCCCCAGTGCCAATCCAAATCCTGAAAGGAGGAGGAAAGCATTGTCCATACTAATTTGGAAACATTACATATCCACTATAAATGTATACAGGCAGAGTTCCACTTCCTGTTCCTGAAACTATTGCTTCTCTGATTCTTCATTTAATAGTACTATAATATTATCAGTATAGTGTTTTCTAGTTGTTCCTGTTTCCTTCCTGCAACTTATGAGATGATTTTTCACTTCACCTTCCTAAAAGTGTTTACTTTGATTGCAGTCTGAGTTCAGAATCATGATTTATGGGAAGGAAAAAAGCATTATTTAAATTTCACGAAGCATTTTGAGACGTGCAGAAGAGGCCAATATTGGAAGACAAGGCAACAGAAGGGTAGCTACTTCCAGAAGCGCAACTCTCTAAACTCTAAAAGCTTATGGGTGAGCAAAAATGGTTTAGTCTTAGACCCATATCTGTTTAAAGTAATCCCCTGTGATCTACTATCCACTGTTGGTCGCTTGTAGTGAGAGCATAATTATTTCAAACTGAGCGCCAAAATATAATTGTCACTTCGCTGTAACCTATCCAGAAAAACTTATGCTGTCACATCTACCTATAAATGAGATCCAATGGCAATACTAAAAAAAAAATTACCAAGGTCTGCATCTGATCTGGAAGGTGTGTTTATTTAATATTATGGGTAAGAAGACTTGGAGCAAACAGGCATAGTTCTCATCTCTTGTTGCCTGTAGGAACCCTGTTTTTTTTTTTTCTTTTGAAAGAAGCTGTAAGTTGGGAGGGAATGAAAGTAGGAAGGAAGACAGGATGGTCTTTCAGTTTAGGCAACTCAATATTCCTCTTAAGATTTAAATGATTTGCAACCCTGTGCTGCTAAGCTCCTCTCTAATGCTGAGCAAGTAACTTGAAACAATTTTCATGGTATCCATTATATTTTCCTCATGTTTTGGGTGCCCATTGAGAGCTGGGTCCTGATTCTGCTCTCAGAGCTCTCTCAGATTCAGTGGAAGTTTTTTCTGAATGTAAAATGTCAAGTACTCTTAAAAATCAGGGCTTGTTTCTTAAATTGATTGCTCAACATTAACATAAAAACTTTGACTCTACTATCTGTGCTGCAGTTTCCCATCGCTAAAATAAAGAATGCTGCAAGTATAGTGAAAAATCAAATTTGTTAAGGTTAATTGCATTACATCTATGAAGTCCTCATGGGATACAGCGAAAAGTACTATAAAATGTCTGGAACAAGTGATATTTTGTTTTCAGGTTATACTGTGTCCACTGCTTTGGGACACATTTCTCCTGCTTTAAAACACGTGTGTACTATCCAAGGATTTTGCAAATTTATATTCAAAATTAAGTCTTAATGATTTCATGAAGTAACTGTAAGCTTATTGAAGTTATGGAACACAGAATGCATTTGAAAATTAAAGTAAAAGCTTCAAGACTTTGATCAATTTCTTGTTTTGCTAGAAAATTCTTCAGCTTGCTTTTTTTTTTCTTCCTCTTGAGCCACATTTGGAAGTGCAAATGAAGCTTTTTGGTCTACAGCAGTAAAGTTGTGGACATATGTTTTAGTTTATCAAGGGCTGTCCAAAATCTAGACTTCTTCAACCTCTTCCATTTAATTTGAGTTTCTAAGAATGCTGTTTTCAGGCAGGCACTGACAAAATGTCAGGTTGCTCCTTAAATAGTATGTGCATGTGTTTAACAGCCAAATCTAAATTATTAACTGAACAAAGCTGAATATTTCCACTTAGCAAATATTCTCAGTATGCTGTATGGACAGAAAACATAATTTTTAGAAATACACTTTTTCAACATACGGAGTATGTGTTCAATGATGGATTGTGCTCTCATGAGCGTTTTTAATAACATTTGAGTGTGGAGTGCAGCCCTTTTTCTTTTTTTAGGAGAAAGAGAGCAGACAGATGCTTTCCCTACTTACAGTTTGTACAGCTGGAAAGACGTGACTGACTGACAGTACTAACGAGAAATACCTTTGAGAGTTCCAGAAACAAATGGTTTTAGTTTAACAGTTAAGGCCCTTGCTGCTCTCATGCAGGATGCTTTGGGCATATTCACACAGCAAAATGAAATTTAATTATACCACATGCAAAGATACCCTTGCTAGCTTAATCTGTTTAGCATAGGCAACAGTAGCAGTGAAAACGCCATTCCATGTAATGCTAGCATGATCTAGCAACCAGCAAAGGTACGTAGGGGTCCCACAGTTATGTACTAGCATGTTCTTAAAACCTGTGCTCTTCACTGCTATCGTGGTAATAATAGCAGATTACGTTAACAGAGGCATGTGCTAGTGGCATACTAATATATAGGAGTACCAAAGTCAAGGGTTCTCCACCTGTGTGTTGTGTATGGCAAAGGCAACCTGGGTATACGCCCTGGGCGGCAGTGACAGCAGCATTCCTGTGCCCCCTTCAAGTGGGTGCTGAGGTTTGCTACCCTGGGCACCTATCACTCATTGCACTATACTGGTGTGTGATGTTAGTCCTACAGATCTCAGAGAGGAACTGAATACAGTGCTTCAAACCTCTGTATTCTGGTATGATACTGAAGTACCATACAGTACTTCAGAGCCTTTGTATGTGGGTGCTTGTATATGTGATGGGAGGGGGGGGTATAATCCCCAAGGTTTTATTCTGTGCCCCCTAAATTGAAATGGTAGGACATAAACTAAAACCCTAAGGGCTAAACCATTTCAATTTTTCTGTCACATTATGGTGAAGAATCTTTTTTTTTTTTTTCAGAGCCAGAGCCTGCCCACAGCTGGTAGGGGGTGAGCTACCAGCAGGCTGAGTGTCCCCTGAGCTTTGGATGGGTCTAGTCCTTCCCTCCGTAGTGGTGGCTGCTCCCCAGGGCTGCCCGGGAGGCCTGCTAGCAGGCTGGGTGCTGCCCCAGCTTGGAGGCAGCACCCGGCTAGACTCGACTCTCTTCCCTGAGCCCACCGGGGCTTCCAGCACACTGCACTGTCCCTGCCTACTTCCAGCCACCTGCGACCACCCGGGAATGGACTGGCTTGCCCCTGGGGTGGTGCAGGGAGGCCGCAGGAGGGCAGCTGGGTGTGCTGGCAACTGGAAAAGGCGGCAGGGATGGTGCACGGGGTGCTGGAAGCCTGCCGAGCCTGAGCTTCCCTGAGTCTGCCCAGGCTTCCAGCACGCTCCCTTTTTTTTCTGTGGAGCCTGCCCACCTCACCTGTGGCCAGGGGGGTGAGCTGACAGCTACATTGTTGCAATTTGCAAAGTTGTGAACTAAACGACATTGGGATGTAGGTTAGTTTGCAATGACGCAAAGTCATTTAAAACCCCCAAAAGGCTTGCACGTGTACACTATGATGCCATTAAGCCACACAAAGTGACATTTTCGTCATGTGTACAAGTACCCTGTAAGCCCAAGTATATTATAAAGAGAAAAAGATTAGATGACTGTTAGATGCCTGCAGAATAAAATAAACTAAACTTATGTCCTTGTGATGGATATATGAATCAGAATCACTTTGCACTACAGGGAATGTTAATGTATCAGCCTTTGTTTTCCTCCTAAATACCCTATATAACTAATAAATTGACAGGCAGATCTAGATCCACAACCTGAGAATGAAGAAAGCTGCCACTCTAAGGCCTGAAGCTAAGAACTGCACCCAGCAAAATCCTGTATGAAAATGTACTGACTCCATTTCCTGGAGTTATTCCTACAACTTAAGCCTGGTCTGGCATGTTTTGTACCAGCATAACTACTTTAATCAGGGATGTAACTTTTCACCCAAAAATAATTACACTAGTACAGCCCCTATCATTGATGCAGGTCTAGTGTTATAAAAATGCATTGAACCATTTTCTTTCCTGGTTTTTTTCCCTTGCATGAGAAGGGGAATAAATTGTACCAGCATAATTATGTTGACATGGGAGGATTCTGCTGCTTAATGCTGTAGGTATATATAAATCGGTACAACATTCTTCTGCATACAGGGCCTAAATTTTAGCCCGAATTCAGTCTGCTCTTTGTAATGTGTTTTTAAGCTGTGGTCATGGCTACTATTGTAAAAGGCACAGATTTTTTTTTTCTTCTTCCTTCAGATTAAGGCCAACCATTCACCAGGTCGGATTTGGATTCTTGAATCCACAAGCTGCCTGTTCCTGCCTAGTGTTGCTTCCTGTCAAGCACTGACGGAAGATCTTGTTTTTAGAGGAACCTTTTGCATGTTCTGGAAATCAGTGAGAGTATCAGTCACAAATACCCTGATGTTCTGAACAGGAGAACCGTGCAGCATCAATAAATATGTTGAAATAAAAGTAAGGGAAAAAGGAGAGTGCATACTTCTCATTGGCGGTTAGTGAGCTGAAGAGAGGACTAATGGAAATAAGAGCACATGAGAATGAGATCTCAAAGGAGAGCTGGCAATGGAGTAAAATAATTTCCCTGGCCTCCAGCAGTTCCTCTTCGTGTCCCTGCTGCAGCGCTTGCCCCAGGCAGAAGGTAGGGAAGTGGTGGCAGGCAGGGGGAAGCTGCAGCTGGGTGGGAGCATGGGGCTGGGGCTGGCAGGAGTGCAGAGCTCAGGGCCTGCGCTCAGTGGGGCGGCGGGAGCACAGAGCCCAAGTCAGCCCAGTTCCATCATGCAAGGCTTACTGCAGCTCACATGCAGCTCCCAGGATTGGCATGCCACCAGGGGGGGAAGCCCCATGCGATGGAGCCAGTTGCTTTCCCTGTTCCCTGACACTACATGCAGCCCCTGAGACTCTGCCAAAAGTTGTGGGGAGCCCTGCTCCATAGGGAAGTCCCAGGAGTGCACATGGCAGTATGAAGCAGGGCTTTCCCTTGGTGGTGCAAGAGTCCTGGGAGCTGCATGAGAGCCACAAGGAGTCCTATGCAATAGAGGCAGACTGGCTTGACTCTGCTCTTCACTGCCATGTGCAGCTCCTGAAACTGGATGTAGCCGTGCACTGCTTTGTGGCAGCGCCTGCACAGGCCATGAGCATCCCACGGGCCTGCTGCTGCTGACAGTAGGGACTGTGCCATAGCAGGGCATGTGGGGTGGAGTCCCCACACCCTGCCTCGCACTCCACAAACCCCACATGTTCACAGCCTTCCCACACCACCTCATAATCCCCACACACAAACCCACACTCCCATTATACCCTACAACCCCCCCCACACACATATATAATATACAAGAGTAAGACTTTATTTTTGAGCTGTTATGCAATCACCTTTATATACACTATGCAAATGCACACAAATCAAGACAAAAATATTTTTCAAAATAAAATTAAAGTATGTCATAGTACATGTTTGTAGGGGTGTGTGAAGCAGGCCATATTCAATTAGGATTCGGCCTGATTTGGGGGATAGTGATTTGATTCGCTGATTCAGATCACTGTCTTGATTCAATTCGGCCAAATCTGAACCTGAAGATTCGGCCATAGATACAGCTTTATATATTTTTTTCTACATACCTCAAGGTACCAGGCACAGCTCGTGAATGCTGCAATGGTGGGGTGGATGAAGCATCCCCCGGGAGCGGGGGGGGGGCTGCATGCTCAGCAGCAGACCCAGAGCTGCTTCTGATCCATTTCCAGGTCCGCTACTGAGCACGCAGGGGGACCCTGGGTGCCCCAGAGACCCAGGAGGCACCAGTCGCCAAGGCGGGGGTGTCCCCTGCGCATTCCATGGCAGACCTGGAAGTGGACTGGAAGTACTTCTGGTCCACTTCCGGGGCTGCCGCCGAATGCACGGGGGATCCCCCTGCACTCCCATGGGATGCTCCATCCACACCACCATCTTGGCATTCACGAGCTGTGCCTGGTACCTTGAGGTATGTTGAAAAAACGTATAAAAAATGTCTGTGGCCGAATCATTGAATCTCTCTGAATCAAATCGGAGGCTTCTGAATTGGGAAAGATTAATGGGTCTCCTGACTTGATACAGAGATTCAGCCACCAAATCGGGCCAAATCTCCTCCGAATTGAATCAGCGACCGAAGCTTCGCACAGCCCTAGATGTTTGACTTTTAGTGTATGATTTGTGTTTTTTCCTGGTTCCAAGATGGTGACCCCCCCCACTATCCACCATCCAAAAGGAATACTTCCAGGGACACGGGGGAGGAACTTCCTGTGGCAAAGGTCAGGGGTTAGGGATGGGACTTCCAGTCCTAAGATGGCAGCCAAGGAGCGGGGCTATCCTTGCAGCACTCAATAGCTCACCAGAACTCACGAACCAGCCCTCCAGCCAAAATAATTGCCCACCCTTGCCTTAGACACAGTCTGTGAACTCCTAGGGGTCTGTAGACCACAGGTTGAAAACCATTGATCTAATTTCACTTGAGTAACATTGTATTCATTTTGAAAGTCATAGAAATAAGCCCTAACTGTAAACTCTTGTTGTCTGACAGGTTTGAGGGTGTAGTTTTTGAACTTACTGCATTTGTTCCAAAGGGAAAAGCTCTTGTCAACTTCCTGTAAAGTTTTTCTGTGTATTAATATTGTAGATAGCACCACTTACATGTGCAATTTAAGTAGAATATACAGGAGCTAAATACTTTTTGACAGTGTTGTATTTAGTTGACTCATAGATGTCCTTCGGGATGTCTGTTTATTTTGAAGGATTGCTTGCATGTATAACTTCAGCTCTTGGCAGTAAGCTCCATATTTTCAAACATAACCTGAGCTTTTTTTTTTTCCTCTGGTTTATTTGTTTTTGTGGTTAATGCTGTAGTTCTATCTGTGGTCTGAAATCCATGTGGTACAATCTGCAAATGTGCACATCTGGAACCAGTACTGTTAAGCATGGTGGTTTTGGGATGCTTTCTATAACTGGGTCATGCAAGGGCTCTGCACTGCCTTACTGTACTATGAAGAAGTCTTGGCATGATAAGGAGTAATGGAGGACAGGAGTGGAACAAACAGCCTACTGAAAGTTACTTTTCCAGTAACCACACTATTTTTATGAAGTGTGATTTGAAGACTTTAGAAATCCAATTAATGTAAAATTTTGATATAGCCTAATGAGCTCATAAACTGACATTTAAAACCCCAACTTGGCAGGACTGCAAAGTTATTTTATGTGCAAAATTATTTTAATAATGGATTGAATTACCTTTTTTCCTTTTGTAGTTGATAGATGTTGAAAGATTTTTAGATTTACGTCTCAGTAGGCAGGGGTACACTTGGTTCTTATTGTGATCCTCTTCTTTCTCTAATATCCCTTGCCATCTTCACCCCCAAAAACAAAACCACCCCATCTCCCCTTTAGATTTTAAAGTTTTGCAGAAAAAAGATGCAACTTTCTTAAATGCCAACAGCTGTTTGTGGAGGAAGGATGTTTTGTAAGTTCGTACACTGCAATCAGTTTGCTGCTTAATGGCTGAAGGTATGGACATCTGTATATTAGGAGCCATTTTAAGAATGGGAGCTGCTGATCGGTGGTACACAGCAGCTGTTACGTTCTGCCAGTTGTGTGGATGAGCTGGAAACTGTACAAATGCAACAGACCTGTTCCTACTTTTAACCCTGCTTATCCAGGGGTAAAGTTGGAACAGTTTGGGTACATTTGTATCATTCCTGGCTTGTCCACACATACCTTTTAGAACATAATAGCTGCTGTGTGCTTCTGATCAGCAGCTCCACTTCTGAAATGTCCCCCTTTTAAAGGGCTCCAAGTACATATGCCCATACCTTGACTTCCTATGCACTTTTGGACATATCACTTAGTCTCTCTCATAGGCTTTTTACTATCTGCAAAATATGGAATAGACTGTCTAACCCTAAGTCACAGATATTGAAGATAAATATACTGAAGGTAGTGAGGTGCTCAGATTCTTTGGGAATTAGTACCATTTATGTATGTAAAATGGCTTTTTTTCAGATAATCATTATGCCAACTTGAATAACTAGAGTAGACAAGAAAGCAGTAAAGAATAGAAAGTAGAAAACAATATCATTCTGGCACACAGCAAATTGCACCATTTCAGAAAGACTTTGTTTGGAATCCTGATCACTCTTGACCTGTCTTGTTAAAGTAATGTTTTTCCTAGAATGGCAAATACTGAGATTAATTTAGCTGTTGCATGAATGACTCAACTGAATTATGTAGTGTATAGCAGTAGCTGCCCGTTGTAAATGATCAGGATCAATGCTAGAATTCTGAAAAATTGTCAATTGTCAGGCCTAACTCATCCACATTTAGAGCATCTCTCATTGGCAGGTGTCTCAGCAGTTCATATGTTCATTTCTGAACAGGATATGAACTTCTTTTAGCACATTACACAAATAGTCCATTTTACTCACTTGCAAACTAAAAGTCTGATTGACTTATTCATTTAAAAGTGATATGCCATGGCTGTGTCAGTCTGGAACTAGAATCCAGTTGTTCCAGTGTATGAGGTTGAAATCTGATTGTGATTTCAGATGCAATTTGGCTGATCTTTATGCAGTTCATTCTTGTTCTAGCCTCTGCTATAAATTGTGGAAGATATTGGCAATGTGTGGGAGAAGAGTACACTAGTACTATATGCTGCCAGTTTGTCATGCACATGTTCAGTAGCATAGGGGTAAATTACTGATGTCCATGTATCTGGCTAGTGGAAGCCTGGAATGTGTTGGAACAGTGCTCTCTCAGGTGTGTTCTTTCTCTGGCATGGTACAGACATTCATGGAGGTTAGGAGGAGGTTAGATGGCTACCCAATCTAACTTAATTCACCCGGGTGCAGACCTTAAATTAGTTGTGTGGATCTAAGTGCAAACTGTACAGAGCTTCATAATGGTTAGATTGATCTAAAAATGGCCAACCCAATCTAAGTTAACCCTATCTCCAAGGTACCCCTAACTTAGATTGGGTTGGTTATTTTTAGACCAATCTAATTCTTAGACTTCAGTTTCCAGTGCAGCCCCAGGGCTGGGAAAGCCCAGCCACTGATCCCAACCTCAGGG
>NW_005841838.1:3873584-3883552 GCF_000455745.1 Alligator sinensis
TTTTACCAGTGTTTGCCAGTACCAGGAGCCAAGCAAGTCGGGAGTGAGGGGCCATTTGGTTCACTGAGGGGGCGTTATCTGGGAGTTGCGGTGCTAAAAACAGCCGTTGGCCCTGGCTGGTGGGGGAAACTGTTTCCCCTCCCTGTCGACCCCATAAGCCCCCTCTGATTCTGCAAAATCCTCCTGAACCCCAGCACCTCCCCCTGAAGACCCTGCCTGACCCTCAGTTTCTGGCCCCACAAGCCCACCCCGAGAGTCTGCTACCCCCCCAACCTGACTTACACTACTTTGGATGGCCATTTGTAACTTGATCTAACCTCCCCCTAACCTCCCTAAATGTCTGTATGCTCGCTCACACTGCCCCCCTCCCTCTTTCTCTGTCTCCAAAAATGTAAGGTATGTATAAGGAATGTATAAAGGATAAAATGTATAAGGAATTCAGTAAATATCTGCTTTATAGTTTAAAAAAAAAGGGGGTGGGGGAAAGAAAATGAAAAAAAGCTTGTGGGCATGAGTGCTACAAAACAGTTAAGTTGATAGTTCATTTTGTGGTTCTTCTCATCAGTTGCCATTTTGTGTAGCCTCAGATTAAATTTTTATGAAAGATTAATCATTTTGGTAACTTGGAACCCCTTCCCAGAGGGGCTAATCTAGACTGGCCAGCATTGTGATACCTGAATCGCCAGTGCATGCGAACAGGAAGATCAAAAACAAACATGATCAAATGGGCTGCTCTAATGACAAAAATATATGCAAGTGCAGGGAAGTGCAGACTATGGAGCACCTGCTCATTTGCTGACTTCTTGGAGAGAGCTGAATGAAGGAAGACCTCACTGCAGCAACAAAAGAGCCATCGCCTGTGCACAATTCTGGAAAAACATCTAGTTTGTGACAAGGACACAAGAAAAAGAAATCATTTTGGTTTCTGAAATAAATGTAAATTAAATCTGTGTGTGTACAGTGGTAGCTGAGTGCATCAGCTGCTTATCAAATTTCTATATTTTATCAAGAATAGATCTACTCTGTCTTGGTTTTAATGAACAAGCTCATATCTGTTTTAGTGATTTAAAACATATGAGGTAAAGGTTTTTTGTCTTATGTTAGACTGACTATATATTTGGGGAGAGTAAATAAGCTTTTGCTCTTCTGTGCTTTTCTTACCCCACCCCCGCCTTTTTTTTTTTAACTGAAAGCATTTGTCCAACACTTCTTCGAATCATACAGTTGGTCCAATAAGATATAAAAAGAAAAAAAAATCCCTTGCCTCATTTCCTGCACAGTCACAGCTACAACATTCCTACTTTACTTAAAATACTGACAAGCCTGATATACACTATGGTAATTCTTCCACAGTGGATAGGCAGAGGGCCCTAATTAGAGTGCTACAGTGAATATATGCAAGCGTGGAAATTTTATGGCTATATGTGTGTGTATATATATATATGTGTATGTGTGTATATATATATATAACCTTTATGTGCTTATTTGTTGTTCCTACTATGCTCCCCAAAAATTCTTTAAAGTTGAGCCTGGCACTGTTCCATTTCCTAAATTAGAAGAACGGGATTGAACAGACAATCTTAATGGGAATCATGGAACGGAGTCGTAAGAGGTGCTGTAGAATGATCTTGCATATTACAGCAGCTATTGTGGATCATTTTCTTTAAAAAAAACAAAAACAAAAAACACAAAAAAACCACAAGTAAACAAACCCCACCATGAAGTGTAGGATTACAACAAATACAAATCATATTTTAAAAGAAGAGTCTAAATAGTCTCCAGATCCAACTAAAACCAAAGATCATAGTCCTACAATACGTTCCATATGGTGTGAAACAGCATGTTGGTGTTAGAGTATAATTTTCTCCTTCCTTTACTTCAGTCTTAATCTAAATTGTTATCTCTCCTCAGAAACTTTAATCCTTTTTTCCATTCACAATGCCAAATCATTATTTCTATTGAAATATTTTTGTAAATCCACTTATTTAAAAGATAGTGTTTCATACTGCATAGTTTTCAGTTCGAGAGAGAAGAATTAATTTCAATTTTAATTTTCTCCCTCATTACAATAGATGAGGTTTAAAAACGAAGGCTGAAGCTTCTTTTTAGAGTATACAACTCTGTTTCCATTAGAAGTGAATGGGTTTGGGCGCCTCATTTCCTAGTTAGATGTGCTGAAAATCCCAGCCTAAAAGTCCACGTAGCCTATCGAGAGCAAAACTTGGGCCATATAGAAGTCAGCTTTCATTGATTTTAGTGGGGCCAGGTGTTCATCAAGGGTGGCATACTGAATGGGTTGGCAACCTATATGACCCATCTCTAGATCAGACTAGCAGACACGGGTCATTCAGGGATTCAGCCCTCGTCACGGCTTCCAGAGTCAGCGTCAGGGCGGGCAAGGGATTTAATGCTGTCACTGCTTGCCCTTTCCTCCATTCCCCAACTCCGCTTCTCCATTGCTGACTGCCAACGATTTTCATCCCCAAAGCAACTGACAGCCAGAAATTTGGGGGGGGGGGGGAGGGAGGGGGGGGGGATTGAGAAGCCCCCACCGGCCAGATCTGGAGGTGGTTCATCTGGACCACAAGAAGCAACTGCATGTTAGATGGCCCACCTCTGAAGGCCAGATCCAGCCTGTAGGCTGTATGTTTGACACCCCTGATCGAGGGTATGCTCTTTGGACTTTACCATGATATCCCCTAGTCTGAAAGTATAGCACAAAACAAGTTCTTTGTACAATGATAAATACTTGCTTTGAGTCCCACCCTTTGAATCTATTATAGTGTGTATGCTGATGGAAGCAAACCACTTAGTGTGCCAGTGTCTATTCATCTATTGCATGATGATGAAACTATTAATGTAAGGCTTTAGTATCTTAATATGTTATCAGAACGTTGGCTGGCAACTGAACAGCGAGTAAGTGAACCACTAATTACTTCATTTTCTGCTTTGTGAGTTAATTAAAATTCAACAAGAAATTTGGTTGTCAAAATACTCCTATTTGGTGCCTTGCCAGAATGAAATTGAATTACAAGCACAAGCAACTTTGAGCTGTGTTTAATGAGCAACTAATTTCCAGATCAGAAATGGTGGGATTGTGTCAGAAATAAATAAAAGTTGTGAATTCTTGGGCAAGAGATGCCGTTTGAGAACAAGCTTCAGATTTAATTAGGACTGCTTTAGAAACTAAGTCCAAGTCTTCAGGAAGAGCAAGTATACCTTTCCCTCATGAATGAGGAGCCTTAGCCCAAAAGCCTTTTTTCTATAACCTTGGGAATAGAAGGGACTAGATAAAACGTATTTGCATAACATCTTAAGATGCATGTAATATCTTCAACTTGCTGTCTGTGACACAGCTTAACACAGGAATGGCACTTCGCAGAAATAAGAGCCCAAATCACAGTTAAATTCAGCGTTAGTGGTACAACTTTAGTTTAGCTTTTAATGTTTCTAACATGATGGTGTTCTGAAATCTTGGGTGATATTTCACATACAGTTTAAAGCAGAGAGCCATTTAGTATTTTTCTTTTTTTAAATAGCCCAAAGCCTGCCAAAACAAGGCAATATTTTCCATTGAAAATATTATACAGGAATGATAGGGAATCAGCTTGGGTGGGGTGGAGTGAGTGAGTGAGTGAGTGGAGTGTTATCTCACTTAGTATCAGGGCTTTCATAGTTGTTAAAGTTACTAACCATTAGGGTATGAGAGAGAAATGAATGGTCTTCAGAGTAGTGCAACTTTTCTGAGAGGATGCTTTGTTAGGGAAAGCAGAAGTTGTTATAGATTTGTCAAGATTGAAAAAGGTTTAGTCTTTGGCATGGGATCAGCTGTGCCAAGATGTGTTCTAGTACAGTTGATCTGTCAGGTACATCTCTCTCCTGGGGCTCCAGGGTCCCATTTCTGTGGGACAACGTGGGGCATATGCCTGCAGGTGGAAAACTCCCCCTTAGGGTCCACAACCAAGGGAACCCTACAGGCCAGACGATGTAGCCCTGGATGCTAGATTGCGCTAGGGTGCAATGGGGTTGGGCCATACACGGCCGGAAGGTTGAGCATCACTGTAGTAGATGATCTTTACCAAACCTTATAGTTTTCTGAGCTGTTAAAACTTTTGTGTCCTGAGTCTTTTTAGTTTGCTCCATAACATCTGGGCAAAACAAGGCAATTTTTTTCATACTTCTTACAATTCTGAAGATGAATCAAGCAGATTAAAAAGAGGCTGAAAAACAAGAGAAAAGGCTCCTGCATAAGAGTGTAGGTGCAGCTGAGGGATGACATAAAAGTGGTGTTAGTTCTTGTTTGGGATAGCTAGATTAATTTCCAGTGGTGCACTCACAGGTGAATTAGGCAGGCTATCCATCAGGACAGTGACTTTTAGTGTTTGTATAAAAGAAATTGATATGTGCTAAGATATTGTAGGAAGATTTTAGAATTAAAATCTTCATGGTACTTTTTGTGTCCCTCCACGTGAAAAAGTGATAATGACTGAGTCTATGCAGGCCTTAGAGAGAATAAAGTATGTTTTAGAAATCCTTCAAAATGTGGTGCAGAAAACAGTCTAACCCAGGGGTTTACAATTTACAATGGACTGGATCCAGACCATAAATGTCCAATCTAGCACAGGAAATTGGATTGCACAGACCTGCATCTACAGTGCTCTCCTCTGCTGCAGAGCCTGTTGCTCTGCCATGTCTGCACTTGCTCTCACTGAAGATCAGGTGGGGATGAGTGGCAAGGGTAAGTGCAGGCAGCTGGGCTGGAGGCTTGCAACCCTTAATAGGTCATAAAGGGTAGCCCAGGCTAGCACAAAGTTGCTGACCCCTGATCTAAGAGGTCATTTTGCTTTAGAGCAGGTTTGAGGAAATGCTGTGTGGTGAGCTATTTTGCTTTTTAAATCAAGTTTGAAAGCTGTTGCCATGTTTGCAATGGTGGTGGTAGTCTTGACTAGCTGGATTGGTTAACGTAGTTTAAGCTAAGGTGTTCAAAGGTACCTAAGGAGTACAGTTCCTCAGTTTTCCACAGTTTCATATGGATGTTCCCCGTATGTGGTACTTGCATTATCAAATTGCATAACTTTGAAATATAACGCATGCTTGTGATTATGAAACATGCCTGTTTCTGATCTTTTTTTTTTTTCAAAATCATTTACAGAGTTCAAACTTGTGCTTTGCTTCAGTGGAACACTATACCCCTTCAGATTTGATTTTCTTAAGATGAAGTGATTGTGTGGTCAATGCTTAATTGGAAGTAATTCTTCTCATACAACACAGCTATTTTATAACAGCTGTCATCAGATTTTAATTTTAATTTTGCATACCTTTTCAGTACTTGTTAACTTGAAATATTCATGAATACAGACTAACTGTGCCTTAGGAAGAAACTGGATTTTATATCAAATGAAAAACTTAATGTGCACCCACCTGGTATATATTTAGGATTCTTTTAACCAGCACAATAGCCTACACACTGCACAAGAGCTCACATTGCTCTTCTTGGAAAAATTAAATGCTGCATATGTATGCATCATATAAACTCTCCAGTTAGTTTCTGCTTTACTAAGGGTGGTCACCATTTTTATATAATTCCGAGTTTCCTTCTAGATTTAGGTGAAAGACCAAATTAATAATTAAAATAATATATTAAGATAAGATTGATATAATACAAGTTGATTTAATTAACTTTTAAAATTGAATTCCTAATCTGTAAATATCTGAATTTTGTGTGTGGCTAGGGGAAAGGGGTAGATAAAGGATATCAGATTTATTTTGTAAATCTTATGAATCAGTAAGACCTTCAAAATAAATCTGAGACCCTTTCAAAATGAAACAAAACCAGATAGTCAGATTTTCTCAAGTGTTACCTATTCCTGTTGAAGTCAATGAGTACAGCAGATGTTCAGCATGTTTGTTAAATTTTATTACCATATCTGTATCTGTGTACTGAAGTGTTTTGGGGTTTTTGAAGGGCGGGAAGGGGGTGGTGTCACAGGAAGGAACCAGTCTAGAAAATCTGTTTTTCAGTACCTCAAAACTTTATTGCAAAATTTTTTTAAATACCCATTTAAAAGGATAGAGTTTGTAAGCAATTTGACAGGGGAACTGCACTGTAATTTTTAATTAAATTTGGAATTATTTATAGTGAACAGGAATTTCATAATCTGCAAGAGCTCTAACTTTGGGTGTGATGTAGCAAGAATACCACATACAACTTTTCTGGGTTTTTTTCCTGTTTGTATTATAAGCTTACTTGATATTTTTAAATGTTTTAATTCAACCCTCAAATAATCATTCTCTTGCAAATGGAAGTTTGACAATAAAAAGCTTGTACAGATATAGGAGACTGTGTCTTTTTTTGAACTTACCCATTTGGTATAATCAGAGTAACTTTCTCCTGAAGTAATTCTGAGAATTGTAGTATTTTGGGGTTTTCTGAAGTGGGTATTCTTAGAATCATGGATGTTTCTGAAAATTACAATTTGGAAGTTATGATATAGGCCACTCAGTATGCTTTGTGTTTACTGAATAATAGAAAAACACTTCCTTAGAGTGAGTTTCCTGTATTACAGTACAGAGAATAAGGTAGTGGTGGGGAACTCCTGTTGTTTGAATCAACTGCTCTGGAAAACATATCCCAAGATGCATGATTTAGCCAAGGGCTAAATGATAAGGAAAGGTAAGGTCAAGGGCTAAACCATACCTTTTGGAATATATTTTCCAGAGCAGTTGTCATCTGGTGAACTTGGAGTGTTATATGCATGGAGGAGACATGCTGTGCTTCACTGCCCTGCTTCCTCATGCAGTCCTTTGGTGTTGACATTCCCCAAGGGTTTGTTTTTTCACTACCTGTAGTTCCAGCTTTTGCCAGTTCATTCTGCAAGTACCTCTGAAATCAGATTTTGGGTATTTGAAGTTAGATACCAAAAAATAAGGATGTTTCTTGGTATGTTGGCCTTCCCTTTCCTTATCATTAACACTAATACATCCCTAGCCTTGAAGTGCTTAAGATGTGAGCATTTTCCTTCAGCAATAATTTTGATACTGGTTGTAGCACCAGATGATTATTGCAATGATAGATGAAGCAAATAATATGCAATGCCTGCTAAAATACCAACTAATAAGAAAATCTCCAAAGTCTTTTGTGTTCATTGTACCCTCTCACATGAGAGAAGATATGAAGTACTTGTCTGATGTTTAGAAAATAATTCAGTGGCTGCATCTACACATTCATTAACGTGCTTTTGCTAAGGTGAATTAAATTTTGTATCTCCATTGTATGGTACTAGACAAGATACATTAGTCTATTTTAATGTGCCTTAGCGAAAGTGCACAATTTTTTAGTGATGCTTTAATGCTCGTTAAAATATTCTAATGTGCATGAAAACGCATGTATAGATGCACCTGGTGGCTAGTTTACTTTTGCTAAGTTGATAATTTCCTTAAATATCAAAAGCATACATGTCAGCTATTTATGGGGTCTGTGTAAAGCAGGCACATCTGAGGGCTTAATTTATTTCCATATTTTCTGCAGAGATTGAATACTAATGATGTGCCTCAAAGACAGAAATCTGTGGTCCATAATGGAATTTACATAATTTATTTTCTGAAGAGGGGTTAGAATTGTAAAAGGATAAGGATTGGATGTTACATAAGCTCTCTGCTTCATTCAGATTGGAAAAAGTCCCATGTTGTCATTTGGTTTGTTTTAATAAAATTCCTCAGAAGTGGTAGTCATCCACTAAGAAATACTTTGCAGGTGTTCACGCTAGCGCACAGAATGACAGCTTAGCAAATCTCTGTTTCAGGCATGCCTTTGAATTGTTGAAGCCAGCACTTATGAAAACCGCTAGTGACTTTCAGGAATATAAGCTGTTGCTATCCTTCCGTTTTATTTTTACAAATCTATTTTGTACCTAGCACCACTCCATCCTATCAATTTAGAAGTTTATTTCCTTCCAGTTAAGAAGACCTTTTGCTGCTTAGTCCTCCCTGCTGAAAATGTGTTATGGTTGCTCTTTACAGTCAGCAAACTGAAATAACAATGTAAGGCATTGTTGTCCTTCTCACCCTTTCCCAATCTGCCATATGATTACACTATCCCCATTAGAATTATTTGTTTGTAAAGATCAGTGTTTTGTCTTTCAGGTTTTGCTGTGGCCCAGTGTATAAACCAGCATAATCCATCTCCACTTTCATCACCATCTCCTTCCAGTGGCAGTGGGAGTACTGGACGGTGTGATTCAATTACAGCCAGCTCCACTTCCACTCCCTCTGCAGCACAGAGTCCATCAGGTATTAAACCACTATTTTCAGCCCAGGCACCCAGGGGTAGGCAGTAGTATATTTTCTGAACTCTTACTGGATTAACTAAACAACAAAAAAATTGTTTCAAGTTGTTACCTTGGTCTTTTGCAATAGTGTCTACAAATGAAGTAAGTTAGGAAGTAGGTTTTGAAAGTCTTTTCAGCTTTGTGGACTGCTATGTTCAATGGATGTATTTTGTTGGCAGTGATTCTGAACACTAGTTGAATGATGCCCCCACCATTATCTATTCCTTACTGGTATGTCTATATGTTCTGTTCATTTTAAATGGGAATCATTGTGCATGCATTTACAAAGCATCAATGACATGGAGCCCCAGTGAACTTTAAACACAGCTGAATGTTTATGCCGAGACATTTGATTACTGTAAAGTGCCTGACTTATATAAAAGCAAGTAACACTTAAATGTTTATATCTTCTATGTTGTATTGTAACTATAGGGCACCTAAGATTCATTTTAGCACTGCCATTGTATCTAGGTTATTGCATTTTAAAATTTGGACAGTAATTGAGGATAGTTTACTTAAATAACTGAATCTCCTCAAATATCTAAGTCTTTGGTTGGTGGAGAGGAAGTTTGAAATTGTATGTTAATTGACCATTATAACTTGCTTTCAAACTACACAGTTGCAAACCAGAGTGCATTGCTGTTCAGTGAGATTTGTTGCATTCTAGTTGGAACTCTTCCATTATTCCGCTTATTGTCCAGTATTTGTAGAGCATTCCACAGTGCCTTGAATTCTGAACATACATTGTGTTGTGATCACTGACACATGCGAGTCAGAGAGCAGCTGAGACTGCAGCTGGGTAAAGTAAAAAGATCATCCTGAAATAATTTGCATTGAAATGCTTCTGTTTTGTCCCTGCTGCTGTCCCAGCCCCATTAGTTTTGAAAACTGGGGTGACTGTTACTTATTCTGACAATGGCCCTAATGCTTGAAACACTTGATGGTCCACCACTGCTTTGTTTGCCATCTAGGTGGCTATTTCATTTCTTGATATTAGGTATTCCATTATTGGCTTTCTTATAGATATTCAAATGGATTTACTATATTTACTTGAATCTAAGATATTTTTTCCCCACAAATCAACATGGGGGTGTGGAAAGCTCCTTGTCTTAGATTTATGTACAAAGTGGGGAGGTGGAGGGAGCAGGTTGCTGCTGTGGCTCTGACTCTGGCCCTCAGCCTGGGTCCAGGGCCAGAGTCAGACCCATGGCACCTACCTGTCCCATGCTCTACTTGCCCTGTGCAGCTTATTACGCCCACCCTTATTGTCAGGCGCAGCTTGGTTCCAGCTCACGCTGGGTTCCCTCCTAGGCAGGAGCACATGGCAACTCCATCCCCTGCCCAGCCAGTTAGCAGTACCAACCAACCTGCTGCGCCCCCTACCTAGGCAGTCAGCAGTGCCAATATTGCTGCAAGGGCTGCACTGCCTTGTGCTGTGCTCCAGGGAGGCAGAGCAACATGTGACAATAAGGTGGTAGGGGAAAAGAGGCAGAGACTGGGAGGAGGGCAGGGGCTGGAGGGAGGTTGGGGGTGGGGGTGCAGGTGGCAGGGTGGGCAGGAAGGCTACAGGGAGAAGTAGTGGGGGGGCAGAGAGCGAGGGAGTCACCTGACCCCACCCTGCTATCCACTTGGCCACTGCTT